>NC_081564.1:1269374-1288523 GCF_022355385.1 Mustela nigripes
TCCTTGCAGAGTTGTCCTTGGTGTCGGGGTAGGGCCCGAGGACCCCCAGCCTCTGCAGCGGCTCCGTGGTCTGAGACCCCAGGCCCTGGACTCACTCGTGCAGTCGGGGCTCCAGGAGGACAGGGGTCTCTGTCCTGGATCCTCCACCCCATCCCTGGGGCTGGGACCACCCCTAGCTCTGGGCGGACCCTCACTCAGCGTGTGTGACGGACCGCACAAACAGGGAGGGACGGGCCTGGGAGCCCCTGGGAGGAGGCATGCCTTGGAGATGCCGTGTCCCCAGCCCATGGTGGGGTCCCTCAGGAGGGGTCTTCCCTCTGTGAGGACTCAGCACGTGGTGATGGGTCTGCCCTCCTGGAGCAGCTAGCAGAGGGTCTGTGTTGTGAAATCAGACTCCAGAGGGAGCCTCCGCGGGCCTCGGGTGTGTGTTGGTTGGACTGACTGTCCACCCTGGCCCCCAAGTCCCTCTGTCACATGTGGGAGAAGGGCTGGGAGGAACCCCAGGGGGCCCTGTCCAGGGGGCCACCGCCCTGGGCCTCCCCGTTGTGTCAGGACAGAGCCTGGGGGCTGGGATCTGGTGGAGCAGGTGCTCCGGGGGGCGGGGCAGATGCTCAGGAAGCCGACTGTGCTCCCTGTGCAGCCCGGTAGGCAGATGCTGAGAGGGCAGGATGGGTCCGGGTCCTGGAGGGCCGCAGCTGCAGGTCCTGCTGGAAATCACACCTGTTCCCGACGGGACAGACCATCCACATGGAGGTGTGGCAGGAGGGGCCTCAGATTCCCACGGGAAGTGACCCCGGCTCCGGCTGCTCACGGGGACAGGGCGGCCTCGAGGCTGGAAGGATGCGGGCTCTGCTGACCAGGCCAGGATTTCTCCTGCTTGGAGAGTCCCCACAGGGGTGCGGAGGGAGGCCGGGGGCCGCTTCTCAGGTGAGGTTCCCAGAACAGCACCCTCGGGTGGGTGCCTGAGCTTGAGCCCTCACGGGGCACCTGAGCCTCATGCCCCAGGTGGTGACTCTCCTGGGGGGGCTCTTTCCCACCTGCCCCCTGCCCAGTGCTGCCCCTGAGAGTCTGCACAGCGTGGAGGGGCCTGGTGGGGGGCTGTACTTGCCTTGCAGAGAAGCCCTCTGGCGGCTCAGCCTCTTAATGTAAATAATTCAGTAGGAAGCAGAAAAATCACCTGGACATGGTTTTGCTTAAGGACAACACATGTGAAGACTTTGGATTATTTATTCCCTTAATTTTTCCTCAAGTGCAACCATAAATCCGTATTATTAGATTTTTAATGAATATTAATTTCTATAATGAAAGGTTTCTGATTTCTTGGAAAGGCCAAGGGAGGGAACCCCAGTGCAGTTCTCAGGCTCCTGGGGCTCTGACTCCGGGGGTGGGTCCTGCCTACTCGGAGAAGCCAGGCAGCACCCCTGCTGTGTGCCTCTGGGGTCTTCAGAGAAAGGAGTGGCACATCCCCTGACCTGAGAAGGAGAGGGAGGCAGGAGCCGGGGAGGGGACGGTGGCAAAGATGTCCCCACTGAGCACCTTGGTTGCACGGAGCAGGTTCACCGAAACAGAGGCTTGAGCTCCGAGCCTCAGAGGCCTGCCTGGTCATCAGGGGTGCCACAGGCTGGGTCCACAGATGCAGGCGTGATTCCGGCCTGGAGGAGGCCCGGTCTCCTGAGCATGAGCACAGTGGGGCCACAGGCTAAGGAGAAGCAGGTGAGTGGCTAGCTCCGCCCTCTGTCCACCAGGAGCAAAACGGCAGGGTCCTCCGGTGACAGCCTTGCTCCCTGGCCCTGGACCATGTGGCTCCTAGAGGCGCTTTCTCCCGGGGTCCAGCTGGGCTGTGTAACCCGGAGAGCATCTGCGAATCCCACAGCCTCGCCGGTGATGATCAGGCTGTTAGGGACCAGGTCGGGACAGGAACAGTGTACCTGCTTCCCATGGTGGGCTCTGCTGCCCAGCAGCAACCTCAGCAGGGGCCGATCGGTTCCCCCAGGAGAGGCTGCCAGGCAGTGTGGACAGATTCTCCCCCCTTTGACCCCTAGGACACATGTCTGAGACCCCAGGTGGCTCTGGCGGGGGCCTGGGGCTGCCCTGGATGATGAGCAGGGGGTCCCTGTGCAGGGAGCTGGGTGTCCTTGCTGGGCGGGCAGCACCGGGTCACAGGGTAGAGGTCAGGGCTGCCATCCGCTAGAGGGGTGACTGGGGCCTGCAGGTTGGGGGTGATCATAACCGTCTCCCCAAGATGAGACTGGGCAGGTGGCAAGACAAGCCCCTGGCACGAGGTGTGCCCATTAAAACACGTGGTGAAGGGTGCCTGGGTGGCTCGGTGGGTTGAGCCACTGCCTTCGGCTCAGGTCATGATCTCAGGGTCCTGGGATCGAGTCCCGCATCGGGCTCTCTGCTCAGCGGGGAGCCTGCTTCCTCCTCTCTCTGCCTGTCTCTCTGCCTACTGTGATCTCTCTCTGTCAAATAAATAAAATCTTAAAAACAACAACAACAACAACAACACGTGGTGAAACCCAAATGAGGCTCAGGCCCCGTCCCTGATCCTGTCTGCTCAGCAGGGAGCCGAGCCCCTGACTGTCGTGACCCATTCACCCCACAAATGGAGAGTCGGGCGCCGTCCACCTTGCCAGGACGTTGGGGGCTGGAAGCTCATTAGCTCCCATCCCTGACGGGCGCTGTCCAGCCTCTTCTCCTGGTGGGGCTCCCAGGAGTTCCTTGGGTGTCTGACCTTCACACCAGTGCTGCTCAAAACCAGTGCCATGTGGGGGTCACCGGGCTGCTTGTTGAAATGGAGACTGATTCAGGCGGGGTGCAGGCGGTGGGACCTCAGATTCTACCTTTCTCCAGAGCTCCATCCACTCCATCTTCTGTCCCGGAATTCCCCTGTGGGTTTAGCCTCAACCGCAGCACCAGACTCCGGCCCGGCCTCCTCTTTGCAGAGAGCCCCTGTGCCGCCTGTGGACGGTCATCTTGACCTTGGCCAGCCTGGCTCCCAGCTCTGTCGTCAGGGGGGCTGTGCCAACTCAGCTGGCCAGGAAGAGGGAGGCGGGGAGAGTTCTTTGCCCACAGCCACTCTGTAGAGGGAGAGCCTGGAGCTGAGTCTTCATCGCGCTTCCTCTGTTTCCAGGAGGTGACATGCGTTGGCTCGGGGATGCCCATGTGACCGCGTTCCTTGTTCAGGTCCCCTTCAGTCTCCTGATGGAGTAGCGGCCTCTGCCAGGGGCTGGCCTGCCCTTCGCCCCTCCTAGATGCTTGCGGTCTTCCTCCTCCCCAGTCAGACCGGGCCCAAGTCTCCGAGTCTTCGGCGGCTGCTGTGTTTGCCTAGCTTTTTTTTTTTTTTTTTAAGATTTTATTTATTTGTCAGAGAGAGAAAGGGAGAGCGAGCAAGCACAGGCAGACAGAATGGCAGGCAGAGGCAGAGGGAGAAGCAGGCTCCCTGCCGAGCAAGGAGCCCGATGTGGGACTCGATTCCAGGACGCTGGAATCATGACCTGAGCCGAAGGCAGCTGCTTAACCAACTGAGCCACCCAGGCGTCCCTTGCCTAGCTTTTAATAACGGGGTGCTTGGAGGCATTTTCGTGTATTTAAGTAAAAAGTGAGTCATTATTCTAAAATAATTGTTTTTAAGAAGGAATTTTAGGTCTATGACAAAATTGACATAACTCCTGTCCCACAGAACTCCTGACGTGACGCACAGCCTCCCCAGTGGCAGTGTTCCCCCGAGATGGGACATTTGTTACCACTGAGCCCACAGGAACAGGTCATTACACTCCAGGGTCCATGATTTGCTGCTCATTTGCTCCTGGCATTGTAGGCCCTATGGGCTCTTGGGTGCCCAACTGTGTGACAGAAGGGACCATCACGACAGGGTCCCACAGAGTGCTTTCACTCCCCTGGAAGCCCCCCGCTAGTCACCCTTCCCTCCCACCTGCCCTGGCCACGGCAGCCTCGGGTCCTCTCACCGTGTTCTTGGCTCAGCCTTTCCCAGAGTGTCCTGTGGTGGGAACCACACACCCGGTGGTCTTTCCAGAGTGGCTGCTCTCAGAGTGGTCCGCCCCTCCAACGGCTCCTGTCTCTGTTCCTTCCCAGTTGTACTGAGTTACAGTCGACATTGTGCGAGTCTAAGCATTAATTTGCAACACTTCTGTAACGGAAAAGCTAGCACTTTGCAGCATAGCACATAATTATCATTTCTTTTGTGTGGGGAGAACATCTAAGATCTGTTTTAGCAACTTTCTAGTATTCAATGAAGTATTATTAACTATAATCACCACCAATCCTGAGAACTCACCGATCGTAAAACTGGAAGCTGTGTCCTTTGAACAGCACCTTCCTGACTCCCAGGCACTGAGCCACTGGCACGCGTCATTCTGCTCTGTGAGCTTGGACTTTCCAGATTCTATGCGCGTGTTCCTTTTCCTCGGTGTGGCTGTTTCACTGAGCACAATACCTTTCATCCACGTTGCCACAAATGGCAGGATTTCCTTCTTTCTTGTGGCTGAATAACATGCCGCGGCATATACAGACCACATTTTCTGTATTCACCAGTTGATGGACGCTCTGTTTGTTTCCATATCTTGGCTGTTGTGAATTAATGCTGCCTGGAGGTGGGAGTGTGGATACCGCTAAGATACCTTGGTTCATTTCCTTTGGAAATCTGCCCCTAAATGGGGCTGCTGCATCATAGGCTATTCCCATTTTTGGAGTCTGCACATGGTTTCCAGAGTGGTTGCACCAGCTTGCGTTCCCACCAGCAGTGTAGGAGGCTCCCCTTTCTCCGCATTCTCACCAACACCTGTCATTCCTGACTTGTTAATTTTGGCCATTCTGACTGGCGTGAGGTGGGATCTCACTGTGGTTTTGATTTGTATTTCCCTGATGCCGAGTGACGTGGAGCATCTTCTCATGTGTCCGTTGGCCATCTGGATGTCTTCTTTGCCAAAATGTCTGTTCATGTCTTCTGCTCATTTCTTGATTGGATTATTTGTTCTTTGGGTGTTGAGTTTGATAAGTTCTTTATAGATTTTGGATACTAGCCCCTTATCTGATATGTCGTTTGCAAATATCTTCTCCCATTCTGTCGGTTGTCTTTTGGCTTTGTCGACTTTTTCCTTTGCTGTGCAAAAGCTTTTAATTTTGATGAAGTCCCAATAGTTCATTTTTGCCCTTGCTGCCCTTGCTTTTGGCGATGTTTCTAGGAAGACGTTGATACGGCTGAGGTCAAAGAGATTGCTTCCTGTGTCCTTCTCAAGGATTTTGATGGATTCCTTTCTCGCATTGAGGTCTTTCATTCATTTTGAGTCTATTTTTTGGTGTGATATAAGGATATGGTCGAGTTTCATTCTTCTGCACGTGGCTGTCCAATTTTCCCAACACCATTTATTGAAGAGGTTGTCTTTTTCCCATTGGACGTTCTTTCCTGCTTTGTCGAAGATTAGTTGACCATAGAGTTGAGGGTCTATTTCTGGGCTCTCTGTTCTGTTCCATGGATCGATGTGCCTGTTTTTGTGCCAGTACCATGCTGTCTTGATGATGACAGCTTTGTAATAGAGCTTGAAGTCTGGAATTGTGATGCCACCAACTTTGGCTTTGTTTTTCAACATTTCTCTGGCTACTCAGGGTCTTTTCTGATTCCATGTAAATTTTAGGATTATTTGTTCCATGTCTTTGAGAAAAATTGATGGTATTTTGATAGGAATTACATTGAATGTGTAGATTGCTCTAGGTACTATAGACATTTTCACTATATTTGTTCTTCCAATCCATGAGCATGGAATATTTTTCCATTTCTTTGTGTCTTCCTCAGTTTCCTTCATGAGTACTTTATAGTTACCTGAGTACAGATTCTTTGCTCCTTTGGTTAGGTTTATTCCTAGGTATCTTATGGTTTTGGGTGCAATTGTAAATGAGATCAACTCCTTTCTTTCTCCTTCTTCTGTCTTGTTGTTGGTGTAAAGAAATGCAACTGATTTCTGTGCATTGATTTTATATCCTGACACTTTACTGAATTCCTGTACAAGTTCTAGCAGATTTGGAGTGGTCTTTTGGGTTTTCCACATATAGTGTCATATCATCTGCAAAGAGTGAGAGTTTGACTTCTTTGGCAATTCAGATGCCTTTTACTTCTTTTTGTTGTCTGATTGCTGAGGCTGGGACTTCTAGTCCTATGCTGAATAGCAGTGGTGATAGTGGACAGCCCTGCCATGTTCCTGACCTTAGGGGAAAGCTCTCAGTTTTTCTCCATTGAGAATGATATTCTCTGTGGGGTTTTCATAGATGACTTTGAGGATATTGAGGTATGTACCCTCTGTCCCTACACTGTGAAGAGTTTTGATCAAGGAAGGATGCTGTACTTTGTCAAATGCTTTTTCAGCATTTATTGAGAATATCATATGGTTCTTTTCGTTCTTTTATTAATGTGTTGTATCACATTGATTGATCTGTGGATGTCGAACCATCCTTGCAGCCCAGAAATAAATCCCACTTGTTCGTGGCGAATAATCCTTTTAATGTACTGTTGGATCCTGTTGGCTAGTATTATGGTGAGAATTTTTGCATCCATGTTCATCAAGGATATTGGTCTGTAACTCTCATTTTTGATGAGGTCTTTGGTCTTGGGATCTAGGTAATGCCGGCATCATAAAATGAGTTTGGAAGTTTTCCTTCCATTTCTATTTTTTGGAACAGTTTCAGGAGAATAAGTATTAATTCTTCTTTAAATGTTTGGTAGAATTCCCCTGGGAAGTCATCTGGCCCTGGGCTCTTGTTTCTTGGGAGATTTTTGATGATTGCTTTAATCTCTTTACTGGTTATGGGTCTGTTCAGGTTTTCTATTTCTTCCTGGTTCAGTTTTGGTAATTTATAGGTCTCTAGGAATGCATCCATTTCTCCAGATTGTCAAATTTGCTGGTGTATAGTTGCTCATCATATGTTCTTATATTTGTATGTATTTCTTTGGTGCTGGTTGTGATCTCTCCACTTTCATTCATGATTTTATTAATTTGGGTCCTTTCTCTTTTGTTTTTGATAAGTCTGGCCAGGGCTTTATCAGTCTTGTTAATTCTTTCAAAGAGCCAGCTCCTAGTTTCATTGATCTGTTCTTCTGTTCTTTTGGTTTCTATTTCGTCGATTACTGCTCTGATCTTTATTATCTCTCTTCTGCTGGGTTTAGGCTTTCTTTGTTCTTCTTTCTCCAGCTCCTTTAGGAGTAAGGTTAGGTTGTGTTCTTGAGACCTTTCTTTTTCTTGAGAAAGGCTTGTATCACTTTCCTTTCAGGACCACCTTTGCTGTGTTCCAAAGCTTTTGAATAGTTGTGTTTTCATTTTCATTTGTTTTCTTGAATTTTTTAAATTCTTTGATTTCCTGGTTGACCCATTCATTCTTTAGTAGGATGCTCTCTAGCCTCCATATATTTGGGTTCTTTCCAACTTTCCTCTTGTGATTGAGTTCTAGCTTCAGAGCATTGTGGTCTGAAAATATGTAGGGACTGATCCCAATCCCAATCAGGTACCAGTTGGGACCTGATTTGTGACCCAGGATGTATCGTTCTGGAGAACGTTCCATGTATACTGGAGAAGAAAGTGTATTCTGTTGCTCTGGGATGGAATGTTCTGAAAACATCTGTGATGTCCATCTGGTCCAGTGTGTCATTTAAAAGCTTTATTTCCTCATTAATCTTTTGCTTAGATGATCTGTCCATTTCAGTGGGGGTGTGTGTTAAAGTCCCCATACTATTATTTTATTATTATTGATGTGTTTCTTTGATTTTGTTATTAATTGGTTTATATAATTGGCTGCTCCCATGATAGGGACGTAGATATTTACAATTGTTAGATCTTGTTGGATAGATTCTTTAAGTATGATAGTGTCCTTCCTCATGTCTTACAGTATTCAGTAGAATTTTTCTGATATAAGGATTGCCACCCCAGTTTTCTTTTGATGTCCATTAGCATAATAAATTGTTTTTCATTCCCTCACTTTAAATCTGGAGGTGTCTTTGGGTCTAAAATGAGTTTCTTCTAGACAGCATATCGATGGGTCTTTTTTTTTTTTTTATCCATTCTGATACCCTGTGTCTTTTGATTGGGGCATTTAGCCCATTTGCATTCATGGTAACTATTGAGAGATACGAGTTTAGTACCATTATATTGCCTATAAGGAGACTGTTACTGTATATTGTCTCTGTTCCTTTCTGGTCTATTACTTTTAGGCTCTCTCTTTGCTAAGAGGACCCCTTTCAATATTTTCTGTAGGGCTGATTTGGTGTTTGCAAATTCTTTTAATTTTTGTTTGTCCTGGAAGCTTTTTCTCTCTCCTTCTATTTTCAATGACAGCCTAGCTTGATAAAGTATTCTTGGCTGCATATTTTTCTCATTTAGTGCTCTGAATATATCATGCCAGTCCTTTCTGGCCTGCCAGGTCTCTCTGGATAGGTCTGTTGCCAATCTAGTATTTCTACCATTGTATGTTACACACTTCTTGTCCGAGCTGCTTTCAGGATTTTCTCTTTGTCACTGAGACTTCAAAGTTTTACTATTAGACGATGGGGTGTGGACCCATTTTTATTGATTTTGAAGGGGGTTCTCTGTGCCTCCTGGATTTAGATGCTTGTTCCCTTTGACGTTTTATGGAAATTCCCTACTATAATTTGCTCCAGTATGCCTTCTGCTCCCTCTCTCTTTCTTCTTAGTCTGGGATCCCAATTATTCTAATATTGTTTCATCTTATGGTATCACTTATCTCTCAGATTCAACCCTCGTGGTGTAGTTGTTTGTCTCTCTTTTGCTCAGCTTCTTTATTCTCCATCATTTGGTCTTCTATATCACTAATTTTTTCTTCTGTCTCATTTTTCCTAGCAGTAAGAGCCTCTATTTTTGGTTGCACCTCATTATTAGCTTTCTTGATTTCAGCTTGGCTAGATTTTAGTTCTTTTTACTTCTACAGAAAGGGATTTTCTTTCTCCAGAAAGGGGTTCTCTAATATCTTCCATGCCTTTTTCGAGCCCAGCTAGAACTTTGAGAATCATCATTCTGAACTCTAGTTCTGACATATTACCAATGTCCGTATTGATTAGGCCCCTAGCCATTGGTCCTGCCTCTTTTTTTTTTTTTTTTTTTTTTTTTGTGGTGAGTTTTTCTACCTTGTCATTTTATCCAGATAAGAATATATGAATGAGAGAGTAAAATCCTAAAAGGGTCACAAAGATCCCAGAAAAATATACGCTAACCAAGTCAGAAGAGAGCTAAAACCAGGGGGAGAAGAAAGGGAAAATAAATATGTATATGCGGGTGCATGCGCACACACACGTGTGTGTGTGTGTATGTATGTATGTGTGTGTGTATATATATATAAAACAGAGCTATCCACTTGATTTTGGGTGTATTGTGGTCTCTTAGAAGAAACTACCTCCCAAAATTTTAAATAAGGAAAAACTTATATATATATACAAAAATAAGGGTAAACACGATGAAGGGATGGAATCTGACTGTAAAGGTGAACATTTAAAAGGATTCTTAAAAAGGAATTGATAAGTTGGTTGGAAAAAGAAAAAAAAAAGAGAATATGATCAGGCTGAAGCTAGATTTAGGGTATATTTTGATCTATTAGAAGAAATTACATCCTGGCGTGTGTGCACCTAATCTCAGCTGGTCTGTCCGAGACCCCCTGAGCACCAACCCTAGTCCCCCATGTGGTCCCATTTCTGCTCCAACAAGATGAAAGAAACTATCATGAACCAGGAGAAACTCGCCAAACTGCAACCACAAGTGTGCATTGGTGGGAAAGGAACTGCTCGCCGAAAGAAGGTGGTTCATAGAACAGCTACAGCAGATGATAAAAACTCCAGTTCTCCTTAAAGAAGTTCGGGGTAAACAAGATCTCTGGTATTGAAGAAGTGAATATGTTCACAAACCAAGGACCAGTGATCCACTTTAACAACCCCGAAGTTCAGGCATCGCTGGCAGCGAACACTTTCACCATTACAGGTGAAAGAAAGAAAAAGCAGCTGACAGAAATGCTACCCAGTATCTTAAACCAACTTGGTGCAGACAGTCTGACTAGTTTAAGACTGGCTGAAGCTCTGCCCAAACAATCTGTGGATGGAAAAGCACCACTTGCTACCGGAGAGGATGATGATGATGAAGTTCCAGATCTTGTGGAGAATTTTGATGAAGCAAACTGAATTGAGTCAACTTCTGAAGAAGATAAAACTTAAAGAAGTTACTGGGAGCTGCTATTTTATATTATGACTGCTTTTTAAAATTTTGTTCATGGATCCGTTAAAATCTAGATCTTTAATATCTTTAAGCCCAAGCCCCTTGGACACTGTGGCTCTTTTCAATTTTTGCTTATACACAATTCATTCTTTGCAGCTTATTAAGCTGAAGAAGCCTGGGAATAAAGTTTGAAACAAGATTAATAAAGTTCTTTGCCGGGCGCCTGGGTGGCTCAGTGGGTTAAGCCGCTGCCTTCGGCTCAGGTCATGATCTCAGAGTCCTGGGATCGAGTCCCGCATCGGGCTCTCTGCTCAGCGGAGAGCCTGCTTCTCTCTCTCTCTCTCTGCCTGCCTCTCCATCTACTTGTGATTTCTCTCTGTCAAATAAATAAATAAAATCTTTAAAAAAAAAAAATAAAGTTCTTTTGCTAAAAAAAAAAAAAAAAAGAAGAAATTATATCCCAAAATTTTAAAGAAAAAAACACCTGTATCTGTACAAAAAATAAGGTTAAATACAATGAAGGGATAAAATATAACAATGAAAAATTGAAAAGATTTTTTATAAAGGTATTGATAAAATAGTTTAAAAGGGTTAAAATAGAGGAAAAATTTTAAAAAAATAGAATAAGAAAAAAATAAAATTAAAAAAATTTAACTTTGAAAGACAAAAGAATCATGGGAAAGAAGCCATGAATTCTATGTGCTGGGTTCCCCTAGCTCTGGAGCTCGGCTGTTCTCCTTGATCGGCGAGCTTGGTCTCGGCCGGATGTTCCTGCCGATCTTCTGGGGGAGGGGCCTGTGGCCGCGATCGCCAGGGTCTCTGCCCGCGTTGGAACTGGGCCGGCCTTGCCAGGGGCGGGGCTAAGTCATCCGCTCGCCTTCGCGCTGGAGCTTTTGTGCCCCGAGCGCTCTCCGTAGCGCAGGGGAGGTCGGGAAGGAAGATGGCGGCGCCCAGTCTCCGGCCCGGAGGAGCGGAGAGCTCGGGGTCCCGCTGCTCATGCGCCCTCGGAGAAGAGCCGGCGGTCGCTCCCGGCTCCCTGGTCTCCGGCCGCGCTCCGAGCTCCCCCGGCCTGTGCCCGAGTGTTTCTGTCTCTGGCGCACGGCCCCTTTTGGAGTCTCCAACCCCAGCAGATTCTTGCCGTGCACTCCTGTAGCACTCCGGGCAGAGGAAGGAGGGGTCTCCATGGATCTGCCGCTTGTGTGGTCCCTGCTCGAAGAGCAGTGTCCCGCCTGTGCATCGCATCACGGTTTAAGGTAACCCTGATCTGAGACCCCCCCGCTTCGACTCTGTGTCTGCTGTTGGTTTCCCCACACTGATACCTGGGGGCTCTGCCACTCAGCCACCCCCTGGTTTTCTGTGATCCCAGGGACCTGAGACCACACTGTCCCCATGAGGGCTCCACACCCCCTCCACCCCCGACCCCCGCTCTGCCTCTGGAGTGACGACCCTCAGTGGGGCAGCCTTCTGCAGCTCTGATGTTGTGCTGCGCTGCTCCGCTGCTTGGCCGGGAGCTGGCTCCCCCCCTGCGGTCTCTCTTCCCGTGCCTTGCCTCGGATTCACTTCTCCTCGCGTCCTGCCTTCCTGAAAGTGTTCACTTTTCTGTTCCTAGAATGGCTGCTCCTCTTCTCTTCGATGTCCTGGGAACAGTGGCCTCCGACACTGCTCCCCTCTCCTGGGAACGGAGGCCCAAGGACATTCCCCTCCTCGCTGTTGCCACCGTCTCTAGCCACCCCCAGAATAAAATCTTACTTTCATCTATTTCAAGTTAATTTTTGCGAGCGTTGAATGAGAGGAGTCCAGTTTCAGAAACCAGTCCTGTCACTGCCCTGGATGTCGGCCAGTCCCATAAACGTGTAGTGGTTCCTCAGTCTGATCTTCATCTCCCTGGTGCTGCATGATGTGGACCGTTTTTCACATGCTTATTTGTCATCTGTATCTCTCCTGTGATGAGGTGTCTGGCAACATCTTTGGCCCGTTTTTAAATTGGCTTCTTGCCTTATCACTGTGTTATAAGAGTTTTTCTCTTTTGGATCATGGCACTGCAGCAGACATGGTTTGTCTTCTCAATCTCTTGACCGTGCCTTTCCCAGAACCAAGGTTTCTAGTTTGAATCAAGCCCACATTATGGATGTATTCCTTCATGGGTTGTGACTTTGGGGTCAGAGCTCAAGAGTCATCGCCTTGCCAATGGTCACCTGGGTTTTCTCCTGAGTCATCTTCTGGAAACCTTAGAATTTCGCACTTGAGGCCATAGTTCTATCCTGAGTTGATTCTGTGTCTGGATTCAGCTTGTTTCTCTGCGAGGATGTCCAGTTGTTCTAGCACCATTTGCTGAAAAAAGACAGTCTTTGCTCCATTGTTTCCTGTTTTGTTGGAGATGAGTTGACAGTGTTTATATGGGTCTATTTCTGGGCTCTGTACCGTGTCCATCGATCTCCGTGTATGTTCTCACCAATGCCACGCTGTGTTCACAGGTTGAAGTCAGGTACCATCAGTCCTATAATCCTATTCTGTGCCTTTTTTCTTTTTAAAAGACTTTATTTATCTGAGAGAGAGAGAGAGAGAGAGAGCGCGCGCACATGAGCGGGAGAGGCAGAGGGAGAGGGAGAATCCCAGCACTGCCCGGTGAGCCGGGAGCCCATGTGGGGCTCGATCTCACGACCCTGAGATCATGACCGGAGCTGAAGCCAAGAGTTGGATGCTTAACTGACTGAGCCACCCGGGTGCCCCTTAGTCTGTTCCTTTAATATCGTGTTGACTGTTGTGGGGTTTTGCTTCTCTGTATAACCTTTAGATTCACTTTGTTAATGTTTACAAAGGAACCTGCTGGGATTTCCCTGGGATTGTGCTGATGCATAGATCAGTTCGGGAAGAACTGACACCTTGACGATGTTGAGTCTCACTGTTCATGACACGGAATACCTATCTAGTTCTTTGATTTCGTTTATCAGAGTTTTATAGTTTTTCTCATATAGAGCTTGTCATACTTTGTTAGATTTATACCTAAATATTCCATTTTGGGGGTTGTAATGTAAATGGTATTGTGTTCCAAATTCCCCTCGTTAAAGGGAGTCATTAAATGAAACGTGGAAGAAGAAAGTGAGCAGAGGCGGACAGACAGGTGTGGTGTGCCCAGCGTGGGGGCCGTTTGGGCAGGTGGATGGCGCCGACCCGGGGTCTGCTCGTCCCGGCCCAGCCGTTGCTGAAGTGCTCTGAGCGCGCTCGCGTGGTCGGCACCACCCGAACCGCTTCCTCGGCTCACTGACCGGCTCACTGACCGGCTCACTCACCCGCCGCTGACCCCCTCCCTCCCAGGCTCTGCCTCAGGACGGGAGCTCCATGCTCTGTCCGGCTCCAGTTCCAGCTCCGCCTCCTCCGCTCCCTCCTCCCTCCCCGCTCCTTGTGTGCCTTTCACTCCCTCCTCCCTATTCCCCTCCCCTCCCCCTCCACTCCTTCTGTTCCTCTCCCTTCTACCCCCTCTTCCCTCCCCCACTGCCCCATCCCCCTCCACTGCTCCGTCTTTCCTCTCCCTTCCCTCCCCTTCCCTCCCCTTCCCTCCTCTTCCTTCCTGTTCCTTTATTTTTTTTTTTTAAGATTTTATTTACTTATTTGACAGAGATCACAAGTAGGCAGAGAGGCAGAGAGAGAGAGGAGGAAGCAGGCTCCCCGCTGAGCAGAGAGCCCGATGCGGGGCTCGATCCCAGGACCCTGAGATCATGACCTGAGCCGAAGGCAGCGGCTTCACCCACGGAGCCACCCAGGCGCCCCTTCCTGTTCCCTCACAGCCCCTCCCTCTTCCCCTCCCTGCTCTGCCCTCCTCCCTCCCTCTTCCCTCTCCCCCACGACAAACCCAGGCCCCCCCAACACACGCCAGGGCTGCCGCCTTCCCCCTCAATGGACTTTCCTTTCTGTCTCTTGCCCAGGAGATGCCCTTCAGTGACACATGTAAGATGCCACCCACCAAAGGCGTGGCGAGAGTGGCTCGGGAGGGGGAGAGAGAGACAGGGAGGAAGGAGGAGAGAGATGCGGGGGTGGGGGGGCTCTTAAAGCTTCTGGTCGGGAGCGACGCACGTAACTCCCTCCCATGCTTCTTTGGCCCAAGGAGGGTCCCTGGGCACGCCTGAGTCCGGCAGGGTTGGGGTGCAGAATCCTGTCCCAGGGGGAGAAGCTGATCAAGCCAGTGCAGCCCGGCCCAGTCCCTGTCCTAAAGAGTGCCCTGATCCTCTCAGGGAAAGATCTGGTTCTTTCCTCGTGTGGACGTTGAATTCACGAACCCCCGGTGCACAGCCCAGTAGATTTTCACAAGGGAGGACGTGGGGGCCTGTACTCGGGTAGGGAAGCGAGGTTGTCAGCAGAGCAGGGGACCCTGCCGGCGCCCCCCAGCCTAGGACAGCGTCCCCCGGCCTGGCCCTCCCGAGGGCCGAAAGCCAGCAGGTGCAGCCTCCCACAGAAGCAGCGGCTCCGTGTGTCTGGCAGGAGTCCTTGAAAAACAGGTTAGGACTGTGGAAGGCCTGGGGGATGGAGCTGTTCTGAAAGAGAAGGGGGCCTGGAGTCCTATCCGGAAGGGCGGTCTGCTCCAAGCCAAAGCACCCGAACTCTGCCCTCCTCGCTGGGGATTGTGTCCCGCTTTGTCCGGGAGCAGTCAGTCCACCAGAAAAGCCCATCAGAGGCGGAAGGAGATGAAAGGCGCTCACTGGTACCCTGTGGGCATTTCAAACGGCCCCGGGGAGAAGCAGCGAGAGTCCACTCACATTAAAACCCGGCACATGCTGGATACTCAGCAGCCCTGTGTCGGCAGTTTGGGCTGTTTCTATGGAAACACGCAGCCCTTGCGCTAAACGCCGCAGCTCCGAGGTCTATGGGCCTCTGTCCCAGCTGTGGGCCCGGCCACATGCCTCGGACACTCCTTGGGGGCGGGGGTCCTGCTGGGGGAGGGGGCGTCAGCTGAAGGCCTGTTCGTGCTGGGAAGCACGTGTGCTTGGGGCCTCCTGTGCTCACCTCGTCCGAGGTTCCTTCGTGTCTTTGCAGGGAAAAGGAACAGACTTCACAGTGCCCGCCTCCGGGGGAGCTCAGGGTCTGCCCCAGTTCTCTTTCCGCCACCAAGAAGAGCCCCAGATTTCAGCGGACAGTGGCGAGCTCGGACAGGGTGCGACCAGAGACTGGAAAGAGAAATCCAGGCCCTGGGCTGCCTGTTGAGCAGCGCGGGCCTGAGTAATCCCTCTGAGCTGTCTGCAGTGACCATAGAGGCTGGGGGTCCACTGCGGGGGCCGCCCTGGCCTCCCCCAGCTTGTGGGGGTGGCGGAGTCAGCCCAGGGAAGGGAGGTGGCCGTGCAGGTGCCTGTGATTGCGACAGAGGCGGGTCCTTCAGAGGGAAGCTGGGGCGACTCTGTAGCAACACGTGAGATGTGGGAGGGCGCCGGCCCCTCACTGGGCCGTCTCAGGCTCTGCAGGTGCCCCGGGGGAGGGGTCTGTGCTGAGCGGGTTTGTGCACAGAGAGACCCACGTCTTTCCTGCAGTGTGGCCCTTACGGGCACCTGATGCTCGGCTGAGAAAGGGGGCCTGGGCCAGGCTGCAGGAAAGGCTGTCTTTGTGGCTGAGAGACGTTCTGGCCTCGCGTGTCATTCAGCAGCTCTGGGGACCCGGAGAAATTGCCACTCTGGGTGACAGCTCCTGGAAAGGGGCAGAGACGGCAGACTCGGAGTCAGGGGGACCTGGGTTCCGGTCTCAGCCCCACTGCGTTCGGAACGACTGATACTTCTTCAGACGTTACAGACCTTGAGTATGCTGCCTGCACCTTTGTCCTCAGAGGGGCGTGTGACAGGACACATGACAAGCTACTCGAGGTCCCCGCTCATCAGGGGGACACACAGGACCGTCACCAGGCTCCAGAGCCGTGGGAGTGTCCTTGTCAGGACCCGGAGGCCGCGGGTGTCGGCGAGGCCGTGGGAGCTGGAAGCCGCGTTGCACGTTGCTGGGGGCCGTGGGAGACGGTGCGTCCGCCGGGGAAACGGGGAAGTCACGGAAAGACTCAAACACGGAAACTCCGTGTGAACCGGCGGCTCCCCGCCAGGGCTTTGCCCGAGGGCGCTGAGAGCAGGGGTTCATGAGGTACTTGTCCTCCGTGTGCAGAGCGACTGCGAGGCGGAAAGGACCCCAGCGTGACCTCTACCGGCGTCCGCCGCCCCGGGGGACCCCTCGGCCATGTGCGCCTGGGCCTGGGCGGCGGGGTGAGCCTGCTGGTGGGGTCCCTCCGCTGACTCCGGCTCTCCCTGGGGGGCCAGCCTCGGCCCCTGGAAAGCAGCCCAGCCCCGGGTCTGGAGATCTGGACTTTGCAAAATTAAATTCCTCTGCGGGCCAGAGGCTTTTCACTCAAACAGCAATCTCCTAAGTGCTCCTTTTGGGATCTGAACAAGTACTTCCTTCACGGAAGCCCGTGGATGTGGTGTGAAGGGAAGAAAAATCACTGCGTTTCTGGGCTCCTTTTGCCAAAGGCACTAAACCCCATTTCTGACGCGTTTTCCGCGGGCAGATTTATCTTTACTCTCCCTCTCTATTGCTGGTCTCCGTGGAGCCAGGGCCGTGTGAGGGGAGAGGGGTTCTGATTTTCCACCGCGTGGCTCTTCAACGTGGGGCAACAGCGCAGAGTCTGGACCGGAGTCACGCACTCAGATGGCGGGGGCCATCGGGAGACCCGGGGGAGGCGTCCAGGCAGGCCGTGGGGACCGGAGAGCGTGCGTCTCTTGCAGGGGTCGCCAATCATTACCAGGTGGACAGAGCCCAGCTCCGCCAAGACCCCGACTGTGGGAGCATCCATGTGTCCCCCTTCTCAGGTGAGAGCTCGTGCGGCCCCAGGACGCCCTCCACGGCCCTCCAGATCCACACACCACGGCACTCATCCTGTGCACCCCACACGGTGACCTGGGGGCCCTGTCGCCTGGGCTCCCGGCCTCCTGCCTCGTGTTCAGGGTCCACCAGTGGGAAGGAGACGGGGTGGGTGCAGAGAGGCTGGGGTCCTCCCTACTGGGGACTGCGTCCGGGCCGGGAACTGGGATCGCCTGCGGGGCTGCAGTGCCTGGAGACCCCCAGCCCACTCTGTTAAGCCCCTGCAGGACCAGCAGCACCGTCCCCTCCCGGCCCTGCAGGCCAGCGGTGGAAACCGCTCCCCCGCGGCCCCTCTCCACTTTTCCCACCTCCTCGGCTGCGACCTCCCTAAGGAGCCCCTCTTGCACGGGTGTTGTTCAAGCCTCCGCGTGTTTCCTGTAGCACCTGGATGGCAGAGCCGGGGATTAAACCAAGAAAAGGAGGGGCGCCTGGGTGGCTCAGTGGGTTAAAGCCTCTGCCTTCGGCTCAGGTCATGATCTCAGGGTCCTGGGATCGAGCCCCGCATCGGGCTCTCTGCCGACAGGGTGCCTGCTTCCCCCCCTCTCTCTCTCTCTGCCTGCTTGTGATCTCTGTCAAATAAATAAATAAAAATCTTCAAAAAAAAAAAAAACAACCAAGAAAAGGAGGGCATCAGGAGGACCTCCCTCGGGACAGAGAATTACCCTGCCCCTCCATCGGAGGAGCCGTCTGTGCGGCATCGGACTTTGGCCCGACCCAGCGCTGGGGACCAGATCACAAGGTCGGACCGTGCTCTCCTCTCGTGCCCTCGCGGTCATCCTGTGACCCTGCGCCGGCCTCTCTGCGGGCTGGCCGTGGTCCGCTGAGGCGGGCGGGGTGCAGAGGGTGGGGGGCGCATCTGGCCCTGGAGTTCCCGGGAGCCAGGTCTCCTAGGTTATTGCTCGGGAGCGTAGCCCACCTGTTGGTCCCCGAGGAGAAAGGAGGCTCAGGGATGGCTGCTGGTCCACGACTCGGGCTTCCCGCAGGGCCGTGAGCCTGGGGCGGGGCAGTGGCCGACAGGCGCTGGGACTCCTGCTGGGTCACACTGACAGGCCAGAGGCTGCCCGTGGCCTCCTGTGCGGGGATGTGGCCCCGCCCACCAAAGTAGCAGGCAGGTCCCGGCTCTGGGGAGCCGTGGGAGACCTGGTCGGTGCACGGGCGGCTGGGGGCCCCTCCTGGGCTTGTTCTCACCCCCATCCTGGGTCAGGCCCGTGGTCCGGAGTGGGAGGAGCTCTCCGTCCCCGTCCGGAGCTCATGTGTGGCTTTGCTGCTCGTCCAAGGGACAGACTCCCCGGGTGAGGAGGAGCAGAGCCATGAAGGAGCAGCGACGGCAGCAGGAAGCCTGTGGGGGGGTCGCAGGCCTCCGGAAGCCCCCCCGGCAGCAGTTTGCTCCGCGGGGGGCTGTTTCCCGCACAGCGATGCCCCACGAGGACTCGAAACAAAATCGGGCCACGATACACACAGAGTTCTTGCTTTAATGCCACACAGGGCCACGGGCACAGTCCCTGCAACTCTGGATCCCCACGGTGTTCTAAGACCGTTTCCACTGTGTGGACGCCTCCAGGCTTCAAGTCGCTGCTGTCTCCCGGACACTGGCCGTGTCGTCCGCGGGCTTCTGCCCCGTGCGCTGTTGCCGCCGACCCCTGCGCGCACGTCCCGGGCACAGAGCTTGGTGAGGACTGCACACCCCAGCATTTTAAACCAAATAGCCCGTGTCCTGTCATTTCACTCCTGAGTACGTCTGCGTGTGTCGTGATACACATTCTCACCGTCCCGAAACGCTGCTCTTCCTCATACTTTATTAAGCCAACAGGAGCTCCGTAATTGCATGCCGGTCGTGCTCAAACTCCGGGCCTAAAAAGCTGTATTTTAATAGCAGGGTCACTGGACCCCAGGTTGAAACAAATTCTACATACTGTGTCAGCGCTGCGTCCCCATGTCCCTCCCCCACTCGTGGGCCCCCCACCCTCCTGTCCATGAGGGCACGGAGTCACCTGGGTCTCTGTCCGAATGCCCTGCAATCTGAGTTTAGCCGAATCGCCACTTTGGA
>NC_081564.1:1289023-1292017 GCF_022355385.1 Mustela nigripes
GGGCAACGGCTGGTCGGTGTAGAAACACCCGGGGCTCTAGAGAGACACAATCAGGGCAGACACACCCGGGGCATTCAGGAAACCCCCTAGGCTGCAGAAGGTACAACTGGAACTTTGGGAGACCCCTTGGTTATTCCAGACTCATCCTGAATATTTAGGAGGCATAAGAGGTCGCAAGAGTTGCACCAGGTGTATCAAACCTACAGGTAGTGTGGGGATGCCTGGGGAGCCGGGGAGCCATCCCAGGTCAGGGCTGACACCGATGGGAACCTGGGAGAACACTCTAGGTATTTCTAGGCCCAGCTCGGGTACTAGAGAGACCGCCCAGGATGAGACAGGCAAACCCGGGGAAGGGAACAGACGCCCCGCGCCGGTCCAGGCACAGCTGCCGCAGCAAGGAGACACCAGAGGTGAGTGTGTACAAGGGCTGATTTAGGACTCAACCCAGCTCGGTGCAGACACAGCTGGGGAACTGGTTAGTGTATACATATCCAGGAAATGAGGGAGACAGCCCAAGTCAGCGTCGACACATCAGGGGAATTAGACCTCCTGGGTCAGCACAGACTCACCTTCTGTGCAAGCAGACACCCTAGATAGCAGACACACACCTGGGGAGCTCAGGCAGACGACGGCGTAGCCACACCTGCGATGTTAGGGACAAATCTCAAACCCACACAGACACGACTTGGGAATTAGGAATGCATCCCAAATCACTACACTTTAGAGAAATTTTGAGATAACCCAGGACCACGTTGACACAGCTGGGAATTGGGGAGATATTCCAGATAATGCAGACACACCTGGGGAACTAGGGAGGCATCCCAAGGCCATACGGACACACAGCGGAGACCTCTCAGGTCTGTGGGAGCACACCTGGGGCGCTGGGCCTAACAGTGTCTAGCTCACACACCTGGGATGTTCACGGTGCATCCTAGGTCTGTGTAGACACACCTGCAGTACCAGGGACGGACCCCAGGTCAGAAGACACGTGGGGAGGCTGGGGAGGGAGACACGGAAGGAAGGAGCAGCACAGGGGGCAGGCCAGGGAAGAAGGCCACAGGGAGCTCGTGTTCTGCGGGGACAGCGTTTCCATCTGCAGGAAGAGGACAGTCCTGGAGCAGGATGGCTGCGGCTGCGCAACACTCGAACAGCCTTCAGAACGCCGCCACAGCGTGCACTTAAGACGGCTTGTTGTATACATCTTACGGAAAGACTTAGAAAAAAGGACAGGGCAGCGCGTGGTTTCTCAGCCACGCTGTGTTCCCACTGAGCAGGCCACGGCCCCGCACGGTCGGGGCGGCTGTGAGATGAAGTAAACGATACACCAGGGACATGCCTGAGACGGGGGTTCTTGGCTGCAAGGCCACGTGCTCAGGGGAAGCGCCAGGCCGCTCCTTCCTGTGCGCCCAGGAAGGACGGGGGAGGGGGTGAGGCTGCGGGCACGTGACACTGGGTCCACCCCGCGGTCCTGCTGCAGGGGGAGGTCTGCGCACGCCGCCCTTCCCGCGGCACGCCCTCGCTGACGCCCCCGCCCCGGCAACAGGAGGCCCAGCCCACGCGCGCGGTGGCGCTCCCCGCTCCGAACGAGGCCTCCCGAAGCCCCTGGGCAGGTCAGCGAGACGCGCTCTCGGTTCGCCAGAGTCCGCTTCCTTGTCCCAGTCCGGGGATCCCAGGTTCCCCGGCGGCCAACCGCGCTGTGTGCGCGACCCAGGAGCCCCCCGAGTCCGCGCCCCCGCGCAGCCACAGAAGGACGCCTCCTCCCCAAACCACTTCGGGCTTTTCGAGGGGACACAGCGCGGACTACGCTCCCGACGCGGTAGGCACGCGCTGCTCAACACGGCTTCGCCGTCTGCCTTCCCCTTTCCAGCCTCTCCCGCCACGGAGCAGGGGCCGGACGTGTCCACCCAACGCGGCTTCGGGGGGTGGGGACGGAGCCGACTCCCTCCCCTTCCCCACCAAGCTGGCGCCTGCAGTGCCCGCCCGCCCGCGCACGGAAGGCCTGGGACCCCGCGTTAGCCGGCTGCAGTGCAGACGGCGCCACCAGTAACTGCCCTGCGCGGCCCGGGCCCCGCTGCCCCTCTCAGGACACTGTCCTGGGACGGCACCTGTCGTCCCCCGCACGGGACCAGCACACGGTGCACCCAGGGGCCCGGCCCCGCCCCACCCCGCTCACCCGGTGCGCACCTGACTCCGGGGACGCCCCAGCAGCAGAAGCCCGCAGAGGCCACCCCGCGGGCCGTCGCCGGCCTCCGAAGAGGAAGCCCTTGGCGCTGGTGCCGCGGAGACGCAGGACCCGCCGGCGGCGCGCTCCCAATGGCCGGGCCCGCGCGCGCACCGACGCCCACGGGCCACGACGCCCACGTGCCGGCGTGCTCCTCCCACCGACCGCCCCACGAACCGGCGCGCCCTCCTCGGACGTCCGCCACGTGCCGGCGTGCTCCTCGCGCCAGCGTGCTCCTCGCGCCGACGTCCCCGACGTGCCGGCGTCCCCACGTCCCGACGTGCCCCTCCCACTGACGTCCCCGCGAGCCAACGTCCCCCTCCGGCCGACGCCCACCCGCACGGGCTTCCCCCGCCTACTGACGTCCCCCACGTACGAGCGTCTCCCTCGTGCCGGCGTCTCCCTCGTGCCGGCATCTCCCTCACCGACCGGCGTTCCCCACGTGCCAACCGCCCCACGTCCCGGCGTCTCACGCCTACCGACGTCCCCCGCGTACCAGCACGGCCCTCCTGCTGATGTCCCCCTTCATAATGGCGTCCCCCTTGGGCCAACGTCCCCATGTAGCGGCGTGCCCTCCAACGGACGTCCCCCTCGTGCCAACAACCACATGTACCAGTGACCCCTACACACCAGCGTTGTCTTCTCGCCGAGGACCCTAGTACCGCCGTCCGCCTCGTGCCGACGAGCCCAGTACCAGCATGCCCCTCCCGTGGACGTCTCCCACGTGCCAGTCGCCCCTCCCACTGACGTCCCTCACGTACGGCATGCCCCTC
>NC_081564.1:1292117-1295726 GCF_022355385.1 Mustela nigripes
GACGTCCCTCACGTACGGCATGCCCCTCCCGTGGACGTCTCCCACGTGCCAGTCGCCCCTCCCACTGACGTCCCTCACGTACGGCATGCCCCTCCCGTGGACGTCTCCCACGTACCAGCGTTCCTGTCCCACTTACGTCACTTATGTACGGCATGCCCCTCCCGTGGACGTCCTCCACGTACCAGCGTTCCTGTCCCACTGACGTCTCTCACGTACGGCATGCCCCTCCCGTGGTCGTCTCCCACGTACCAGGCGCCCCTCCCTCTGACGTCTCGCACGTACCGGCGTGCCCCTCCCACTGATAGCCCGCACGTCCAGCCTACCCCATTGCTGACGTCCCCCACGTCCCGACGTGCCCCTCCCACTGACGTCCCCTTGTGCCGACGCCCCCACGTACCAGCGTCACGCACGGACTCGCGTCTCCCTTGAGCCAACCACCCCAAGTACCGGCTTACGCTTAACCTCCCCCACAGACGGGCGCCCCACTGTGCCAGAGGCTCCTCCCGCCGACGTGTCCGACGTGCCGGCGTCCGTGTCCCGCGTCCCCCACATGCCAGCGCGCCCCTCCTCCTGACGTCCGCCCCGGACCGCGCGCCCCTTCTGCCGCCGTCCCCGCGTGCCGGCCTTTAGCTCTCGCCCACCCTTGCCCGACGCCGGCGTTGCACCACAGAGACCGAGCAGCGTCCGGCCCGGAGCGTCTACCGCGTTGCGCACGTGCGGACGCTGCACCCAGAGCCCGTGCCGGACAGGACGACCCTGGCAGGAGAGAGCCCAGATGGCTGTGGCCCCTGGGGTGCCCCGACCCAGGACCCCCTCTGCACTGCTGCCAGCGCTCCCTGTCCTACCCTCTGCGGGCCGGAAGGGATGGCCCCACAGGCAGCCTGTGCCCCCTAAACCCGTGGAAATTCCTTGCATGCCACCCGCCGTGTCACCCCGGCGTTTCCGAACTCGACCCCGGACTCCCCGCACAGCGGGAAGCTTCCCCCCCCCCCCCCCCCCCCATCGCGGCAAGGTAGATGGCGCCTGACTCTCCGTTTGCGGGGTAACTGGGTCACACAGGGGCTCAGCTCCCTCCTGTGTAGACAGGATCGGGGACCGGGCCTCATTTGGGTTCAAGGAGCACACGTTGTGCCAGGCGCCTGCAGCACCGGCCCGGTCTCATTTCGGGGAGTAGGTTATGATCAGCCCCAACCTGCAGGCCCCAGTCACCCCTCCAGGGAAGACAGATTAAGCAGAGAGAAACTGGGGAAGCTAACAGTCATGCCGCCAACACGCGTAGAAACCCCGGGGCACAGGGAGCCTCCCCTGCAGCGGCTAAGAGGTGAAGCAGAGGCCTCTGCCCAGGGAGAGGGCAGGGATGTGGGGCCCGGGGGAGAGCGAGTCACCCTAGAAGGAAGACTAGGCAGTGCGGTGGCCACGGGTGGAGCTCTGTCCATCCCAGGTTGGTGTGGACGCCCAGGCTCCTCTCTGTCGAGGAGCGGTTCTCCTTATAAGAACACTGCCAGGGGGCACCTGAGTGACTCAGTGCGTTAAGCCTCTGCCTTCGGCTCACGTCGTGATCTCAGGGTCCTGGGATTGAGCCCCGCATCGGGCTCTCTGCTGAGCGGGGAGCCTGCTTCCTCCTCTCTCTCTGCCTGCCTCTCTGCCTACTTGTGATCTCTTTGTCAAATAACTAAAATCTTTAAAAAAAAAAAAGAACACCGCCGGGACGGAGGACCATCAGGCTCCTGGTGCAGGACGTGTGTCCAGGCAGATGAGGGGAGTGCAGGGACAGCCTCTCTCTGGGTCTGCAGCTTCCATGTGCCCGCAGCTTCTGCAACCCACGTCTAAAGCCCTTCATGCTGTCATTCTTCTGTGATGGACGTTTGTCTGAGTTGGGACCACAGGTAGAACCGAGACCTGGAACTGATACCAGTGAAATTGCTCTGAGTCCGGGAAGGACGCCCACCCCGGACAGCTCTGGGGCGCAGGAGATGCCTGCTGACCGGCGGCTAAGCACGAGCTGGGCCCTGGGAGGAGAATGGGGCTCTGCGGAGGAACCTTCCAGCAGCTCCCGCTGAATGGGCGTCCTACCAGGATGCTTCTCGGGAATCCAGGCCCCTGATGCCAAGTCAGAGATAGGCCTCTGGCTGCAAGTCCTGTCCTGGACCCGCAGGTTGCACATCATGGCCCGGACCGGCACAGCGCAGGTCCCATCCTGGATCCGCGTGTCATTGCTGTCCCTTCCCGGACCCAAACAGCTTAGTTTCTGTCCTGGATCTGCACATCATTCCATGTCCCGTCCCGGACCCGCACGGCGCAGGTCCTCCTGCAGCCCGGCCTTCGTCCACAGTCCCGAGCTGTGGCTCCTCATCCTGAGACCCTCACTCTCCTGAGTCCTGGGCGTCCACCCAAACGCAGGCAGCCCTGGCAGGAGGCCGCACATGCACCCTAGCCAGGCCCGCGCCCACTCACACAGGGTCCAGAGCCTCCAGGGAGCGTTACACCCTTGTCTGGTCCCCCTGTTCGCCAGCACAGCCTTTCCCTGCGAACCCTCAGCTCGGCGACCTGTGGAGGCCCTGCTGGGACAAGCTGTGGGGCCCTCGGACTTGCAGGCCTGGACTCCCAGGGGCCCTGACCTCGGGCCACAGCCGCCTCACCGCCCGACACAGTCCACCTGCGACTCCCTAGGATGGCGGGTGGGACAGGACAGTGCACGCCACTGAACACCACCGACCTGTGCAAGCAGCCAGCAGCGAGTCGCTTCTGTGTGGCTCACGCTCAGTCCACAGTGAAAGCACCTGTCTGATGGCCTCCCTCCCAGGGGTGTCCCAGACCCCGTTTCCCCCTGGGGCTGAGCCACTCAGTCCCTCTGTACAGGCTTCTCCTTAGGTGGGGTCTCAACCAGGGGTCCAGGGACCTGGGGGCCTCGTGGTCCCCCTGTGAGCCCAGGGGATCCTGGCACCCTGAGGAGCCAGAAGCTACACTGTTTCCTTGTCAGAGTATCAGGTTGGGGTCTCAGCTTCTCAGAGAGCTCCTGGTTTCCCAGGACAGCAGCTCAGACTGCAGAGAGCGCGAGTGGGAAGAGCCCGAGCCAGGTACTCTGCCCTGGGACTGGCCAGCATCCAGCCCTCTCTGAACCAAGGCCCAGGGGCTGCTGGACCAGGCCAATCAGAGCTCCGAGTGCTGGGACTCGTGTGATTGGCTGAGAGTGTGCATATGACTCACGTCCATCCAATCACAGCCCAGGAGCTGTGTGGGCGGTCCCAGACCAAGCCCCTTTTCTGAGGGATCTGAGTTCAGCATGGGGGTGGGGGCAGCCGAGGAGAGGAGGTGTGGTTATGTCAAGTAATACAGGTGCTGTCCTATAAACTAGCACAGGGTCCGTCGTTATGTAAACTAGTACAGGGAATGTCGTTATATAAACTAGCACAGGGTCTGTTATATTAACTAGTACGGGGGCTGTTGTTATATTAACTAGTACAGGGTCCATCATTGTATTAAGTCGCTCAGGGGCTGTCATTACATAAACTAGTACAGGGCTGTCGTTATATAAACGGGCTGCCTGATATAGGGGCTGCCTCGTATAAACTAGTACAGGGACTGTAGTTACCTAAACTAGTACAGGGA
>NC_081564.1:1295736-1312500 GCF_022355385.1 Mustela nigripes
CTGTGGTTACCTAAACTAGTACAGGGGCTGTGGTTACCTAAACTAGTACAGGGGCTGTGGTTACCTAAACTAGTACAGGGGCTGTCGTTAAACCAGTTCTGCAGCCGTCTTCAGGGAGGAGCTGGACTTATATTAACCAATACGAAGAAGACGAAGCCTCAAGATGGACAGAAAAAGAGGGTCGTGATTGTGCTTTTTGAAGTCTAGATCCAACTTCTCCTGATTTTGTTCATTCTGCTCAGTTAGATGAGTCCGTCAGTCTCCTACTGAGCCTAGTTGGCGTCGGGTTTTCTGTCTCTTGCACCTGGAGGGGCCTGGAATGAGACATTCCAAAGTTATCCAGGCACCACCTCTGTGCCTCCCTGTGTTTTACCCCCGGCCCCCTGGCTGGGCCAGCTCACGGTCCAGAGGAAAGCACGGTGCGGGGAGCAGACCTAGGATCTGCGGCTTCGGGAGCACGGCCAGGGTGACCACATGTCCTCACAGGGAGATGCCCAGCATTCAGCAGCCCTGGAATCGGTCCTGAGCCGAGCTCAGCTTTGAGATCAGTGAGCTCAAACCATCTTGCTGACTGCACGAGAGACCATGCCAGGCAGGCTCCCGCTGAAACGCGCTGGGGTAAATCCCGTGTCTTGCTCTGCAGTAGAAGCGCCCTTCTGGGAGGGAATGGGGCCGAAGACACTGCTGGCCCTGCGCAGGGGGCGCTGGTAGACTGGGTCACAGGCTGCCTGGGCAGGGAGAACTGTCCCCAGCAAACACACTCGCTCTGCTGCAGGGACTGTCTGGGAAGACTGGCTGAGACTCTGTAGACCTGGAGCACACGCACTCCAGGCTCCATCAGAGCAATCAGTACTCCCTTCAGAACAGACCTACACGCTTCCCCAAGAATCACGGCTACCTGCCATGAATCCGGCGTTTCTCCCAGCTTTTACCCTGAAACCAAACTCCTCTGCCCCCCTCTCCAGTTCCCAGCCATGCTTCTCCAGCAGGACACAGGACCAGGCCCCGCGGCGTTGGGAGGAGCGCAGCCAGGCTGAGCCTCAGCTCTAAGGGCTAGGTCTGTCCGCTATGCAAACAGGTGATGGGTGTCCAGGGCCTGAGGGTGGCTGGTGTCCAGACGTCTAGCCTGGCTAGAGGACCGGGGTCATGGAACGAGGGCCACTGTGCATTGACACTCCCAAGAAGCCGCCCTTCTGGAGTCCTAGCGTCGGAGGCGTTTCTGGAGGAGGCGCACGTGGTTTCCAATGGACACGGAAGCAGTCCCACGTGCCCTTTTCTTCTTTCATGTAACACAGTCATTGACGAACCACTAGGAGCTCAGTGCCCCGCTGGGCCATAGTCTCTGCAAAAGAGGAGGCTCTGTGACCACTCGCCCAACCTCTTCCTCGCTCTGTGACAGCAGAACAGGGGAAAGATGCTTTTCTCACCAAGGACGGGGCAGAAGGTGACCAACAGGGCAGGGCTTACCCATCAGGGTCTTGTCCCCTGTAGCATCTACATGAGACTTTATTGTCCACCCAACCTGTCATTCCATAGATGTTTTTGAGCACCCACTGTATACCAGGCCCTGGGCTAGTACAGTCTTGGATCACACTGTGGCCCAGTAGAGAGACTCATGGAAGTAGACCGAGTTGTCAGAACTCCCATTTTCAGACGACAGAAACACAATTCCAAATGCCAGGGGCCAAGGGGCGTTTGTCGTCAAGGACCAGGAGGAAGGGCTCTGAGCTGGTTGTTCTCTGCGCCCCTGCTGCTCTGCTTCTCCGCCGCCCGCTCTGCTCTGTGCAGGGCGGCTGGGCCCAACTCTGCCTGAAAGCGGCTCCTCCGCTCCTGGTCGGCTTCAGCCAGGTGGGGGAGTTGGCAGGAGCCTGGAGGGCGGGAGGAGAGGGAGGCTGGGGCATTCCTGCTTCTGCTCTGCTGGCCTGGGGCTCTGACAGAGGCCGCATTCCTCTAAGGTCCCAGGCCCTGCCCTCGGCTGCTCTCCCCAGGCTACAGCTGTTCCTGGCCCCCAGAAATCCTGCTTCCTCCCTTGTCATTCAGACAAGCCCAGGAGAAAGACTTCTCACTCCTGCGAGAACCAGGGATGCTTCGTGATCCTGTGGGTCCCCTGCACTTGCCTGCACGTCTGAGGACAGCTCTAGACTCTTCAGTCATGCATGTCGGGTGGGTCATCTGGTCCCATCTGGGTCCCACCAAGGTTGGGTGGGCTAGCTCATGACAGGCGGCAGATGGACACGAGCTTCGGGTGCAGCAGACACCAGACAACAGAACACCATCGTGTCCCCTTCAGTCCCTGCTCTGACTTTATTCCCTGCCGTGCTGGACCAGCTCCTCCGGGGGGCAGCAGCTGGAGCCTGGGCACACCTGCCCTCAGGTGGGACAGCTTCCAGTCTGTGTCTGCTGAAGGTGGGCTTCTGCGCCTTCCAGAACCAGAATCATCTCCTTTGTTTCCTATTGCCGACCTGACCAGTTACCACCGTGTCCGTGGCTCCGACTCGGATTTGTCTCGCAGCTGCACACGGGAGACGTGGGACATGGGGTTCATTGGGCAAAACCCGCTGTCTCTCCTGGCCGCCTTTCTTTCTGAGGCTCTGGGGCAGGATCGCTTCCTTGTTCATTCGGGCTGTTGGCAGAACTCCTGTGGTTGTAGGACGGCTTCCCTGTTTCCTTCGGGCTGTCAGCCGAGGGCCCTTCCCCCCGGAGGGGCCGTGTGAGTGTCTTGGCTCAGGGCCCCCTGCTCCACCTTCAGAGCCCCTCTCGGCTGCACATCTGCCTCCTCCTCCCGCCTGGTCTCTGGCCAGCTGGGCAGGGTCCTCCTAGTTTCAGGACCCACGGACTAGACTGGCCCCACACACCTAATCCGGAGCAGCCCCTCCCCCTTCTCAAGATCTTACCCTTCGCCACATCAGCAGAGCGCCTCTCGCCGGGAGCTGACACAGTCGCATGCTCTGCACCAGCGCGTCGACGTCCTCAGCAGGTCATTCTGCTGCCACAGCACCATGGATGTGGATCAAGGCTCTGCACCCTGGGTCCCTGGGATGTTGTGCGGTGATTTGCAGACATGCTTGTCCACCCCTGTCCTCTGACCTAAGGCTGCAGCCTTTGCAAGGTCAAGAGCAGCCTCATGTTTCCAAAGGTGCATTCAAGTGACTTCGGGACACGCGCGGGCAGGTGTTTACTGGACAAGGAGGGTGGGGGGAGACAGGGGTGAGGGGCTGCATGCCCCATAAAGGGGTGTCCCCAGCCCAGCACCAGCCACGGCTATTGTGTGGGATGGCCCAGAGCTGCCCAAGTCCTCACCGCACAAGAATGTGCAGAACTCCGAACTGCCCTTGGAGTGTCTCCATTCGTGGGCGTTGGCCGGGCCAAGTCCTGCCCAGCCACTGGCCCTGCTTCAGTCGCTGCTCAGGAGATGCTGTGTCTGGAGAGCAGCCAAGTGCCTCGCAGGCTGCCAGGGACCTCCCCAAGATCAGATCTGAAGTGGCCCACTTCTGTCACTTCCCCAGAGGCTGTGCCCTGCCCCCCGCATAGCTGAACACACCAGCCCGCCCTCCTCCCTCCTCCCACAGCCCGTGGTGGTCCTCAGCCCCCATGTCCACCCTGGAGCCCTGCGGGGCCCAGCAGTGGAGGGTCCCCTCTCCACAGAGGGGACAGTGCCCAGAGCGCACAGAACGATCCCTGGGCTAGAAGCGTGCACCCGTGAGCCCACAGCTACACGGGGGAGTCAGCAGGTGCAGACCAGCCACAGACAGCCCCTCCCGGGAGGAACCTTCCATGAAGTCATGTGAGGCTGATGGGAGGCGTCCCGCGAGATTACATCTGGGAGTGCGCGGACCTTTTACCAGAGTAGAGCAGAGATCTTCGGAAGCGGTTCGAACTCCCCGCTGCTGACCGAGGGTAAAAGGGCAGTTCTCTGACCTCAGAGGCCGACCTCACAAGACCCTGGGGGCCTCTCGAGGCCGGGGCTGCAGCCATTCTGGAGACATCCACGGCCCTTTGCGCTGGGCCCCAAGGAAGCGAGCAGACAGTGACAAAAGGCCTCACGGGCGTGGCCCCGATTCTGGGAGGTTTCCCTGTGGAATCCACGTCTCTGTGGCGGAGCTGCCCGTGTGCTCAGCCCACAGCTGTCGCCTTCGTCCCTGGCGCCCTGCGGCTCACTGACACATCCTATGGCTCTCAGCCACACCCCTGACCCGGCTCTGCCGGCCCTGCCACCCGTGTCCCCTCCCACAACGCTCCTCTTCCCTCCACCGACCCAGGTCCCCCCTACCCCTGCTCCCCCCGCCCGCCCGACCACGTTTCCTGGGCTGCTCACTGGCATCTCCCAACCACGCCCCACGTCCTGTCTCCCAGGGGCACAACCGTGCCGTGGCACGCAGCTGGTAGGAGCAGCCGGCAGGGGGGCTGATGCGTCTCTGTCACTTGAGGCAGAAGAGGGATGGAGAGGCCTCCAGGACCCACCGTCCCTGCTGAGCCCATCCGCCTGCCTGCAAATGCTCTCTGCCGACTGCTTTTCTCTGGGGGCTGCTCTGGTGGGCAGGAGATGGACAGGGGAGCACACCCGGGCTGGGACACCGGCTACTCCCAGTGTGCTCGAGGACCTGCAGCCCGACCTGCCCTGGAGCCTGTCACCGATGCAGAGTCCTGGGCCCCGGCCCAGGCCTGGGAGTCAGCACCTGCCGTGACACCAGTCCCAGGCCACGCTGGCCCCTAAGGGGCTCGGGGCTGAGCCACCACGGGGGGTGGCTGCCGTCCTCACTCAGCACAGCGTGCAGGGGCTGGACATGCCCGGGCTGCCCGGGCCTGGGTGAGAGGCGGCTGTGAGCCACTGGAAACCACAATCCACGGGAGCCTAGACCAGACACAGTGACTTCTCTCTCACAAGATGTAGTCCAGGCTGGTCTGGCAGTTCACAGGGATCAGGGAAGGAGCCTACTCTACCTCGTTTCTAGGGATTTCTCCATATCGGGTTCCTCCTATGTCCAGGAGGGCTGCGTGAGCTCCAGCGCCCACATCTCCATTCCAGCTGCCAGGGACAGGCAGCCGCCGTGCATAGCTACCCCATGTGCCCGATCTTCTCCGGCCACCACAAGCTTGGGGGGCAGTTTCACACAAACCAGGGCGGCTGCAGCCTGCGTCCTGGGATGAGCACTGGGAAGGCACAGGAATTCTCCCGGCAGAGCCAGGCAGGAGCCTTCCAGGGGCCCTGTGCTCCCCGCCCCCACATGGACAGAGCCCGCCCTGCGTCCATCTAGAAGATCCCCCAGGAGAGAAGACGGTCCACTCGTGGAGGAGCCATCTCTCGGGACCCAGGAGATCTGTGAAACCAGGAGAACACGGGGACCGAGCTGTTTGTGATGTGACAAACACAGCTTGTTAGCCTGGCAGAAGCAGAAGGGACTCGCGAATGCCCAATTACGTGAGCAGGCTCCCCGGCAGGAAGGGTCAGGCCACTCTCTCATTTATCTGGACGGACTCCATTAGGCCCATTAATCTTCTTGATTCACTCTCCTGTAAGGACGCCGGTGGGGAGGAATAGTCCCCACGTCGGCGGCGGAGACAGGGGGACGCAGCAGGTGGCGTCCCCCCAGGACTGGCCCTCACAGCCCCACCCCTCAGCCCCAAACAAGCGGCAGCAGGCACATGGGCCCCTCCCGTCATCCAGGGACACCACAGGTCCCTTGGTGTGAACAACAGAGAACTCTCTGTGGTCGAAGGGAAGGAGGAAACTTCTTGGAGGAGCTCCAACCGTCAGGGACTCCGGCAATGTCTATCCTCCCGCCGCCATGGCAGGGGTTAGCTGTGGCCTGGCCGACTCCCCTGGGTCATACCAGGCTCCATGGGTCCTGGGCAGAGGCCAGTGACCCCTCAGATGACACTGGCCGAGATGCCTCCCATGCCTTTGCGAAAACCAACCCCTGGAAGAATGTTGGGACCTTCAAGCCCATCGTAGAGGGATCGTCCCTTCCCCGAGTCACGTGGGACAGGGTTCTCTCAGGAAAGGAGCCACGCGGCAGGTGTTGGGGGAGACCCCCGGCGGCACGCAGCTGTGTGAGAGCAAAGCTAGAGTGCCTGCCCCTGCTCCTCCTCCTACAGAAGAAAACCTCCGACCAAATGGTCAGGGACCCCGGACTCATCCACACGCCGACCTGGAGACACGGACGGCTTGTTTCAGATTCCATTCTGCCTGGGTGTGAACCTGGGGTGATTCGGGGACTGTGCACCCCCCATGCCCACCAGCTTTCCAGAGTTACGTCCAAGTTCAAGGGAGTTTATGTGGCACCAAAGCTCCAGGGAGGGAGGACCAGGTCCCCGGCTGCTATCACCAGGATCCTGCTCGCCGGCTCCCCCTCCTTGGTCCCATGAGGCTCCAGAGACACCATGATAGGATCAATCTCCCGAAGCTGAGGTGCCTGGGGGGACTGCAGGGGCCGTGGTTACGCCCACCTCATCATCACCAGAGCCCCTTCTGCCAGGCAAGCGCCGTGTCAGAGCTCTATCCATTCCAGGGAGGGCACTCCTTCCAGGGCCGCTGGTCTTCCCCGGTCCCCCCAAGGGGGAAATGCCTGCTCACTGGAGAAACACCTCTGAGAGTCACCACCCTAGACACAGACCCAGGAAGGGGAAAGAGCTCTCGGAAGATCACAGGAGTTCCCTGCCCCACCTGTTGGCCCGAGGCAAGAGATCTGGGGGTCCCCAGGGCTCAGGCTGACAGAGCTGCAAGCTGCAGCCTCTCCCGGGCGTGGCCCAGGGCAAATCCACAGTCAGGAGCAAAGGCAAGATCAAGGACCACAGGAGAACCGGAAGCCTTGGGCTCCAGCAGCCCAGCCCCCGGCCAGATGAGCACAGGCCCTCCCCTGACGGCCGCTTCCCTGGGTCCCTAATCCCGAGTTCAAACACACCAACCGCCTTTAGCAACAACAACTCAAAAAGTCAAGGAGGAAAAAAGTGTCGGAACCAGACTCACACGCTGCGCAGAGGTTGAATCCTCGGGCAGGGAATTTAAAGGAACCGTGATGAACGCGGCACGAGCCGTAACAGACGCCGCAGACAACGCGCGAGAACAGACGGGCCGTGAAAGCAGAGACACGTGAACCTGAGGGGAAAAGCAACACAGAACGCCGGAAACCAAAACCCTTGGAGAGAAACGCAGAACGCCTCCGACGGGCTCATCGGCAGGCCGGATACAGCGGAGGAGCGATTCCCGTGCTTCAGAAATTAGTTAGAATATGTGTTAAAATCTGAAAGCCAATCAGTCTGAATTCTACCGAACGTTTCAAGACGCGATTCTAACAATTCTAAAGCCGTAAACCAACGGAGACTCCGCATTCGCGTGTTGAAACATTCAGGACTAGGAGGAAATCGGTTGCTCAGGACTGCTCTGGAGATTTCCTCACCAGCCAACGACAGACTGAGTCTAAAACACGGCAAGGCCACGCATCTGCGAGGGCCAGTGCGACCCTGCAGGAGAAAAGGCACGTGTGGGGACTCACGCGTCCCGATTTCAAGAGCACGACGCTACGGCAGTCAGGACAGTGCCGAGTCGGAAGGAAAAGAGACAAACAGACCAACGGACAGAGAGGAGGAGCCGGGGTGAGAGCCTCACAGACACAGTGGCCAGCGGACCGTGGACAAAGGAACGGAGACGACTCTGGGAAAGGCCAGCCCCTGATGGGCAGTGGTGCCACGGGCTGCCGCGAGGCCTGCCCGTTACCCTTCAGCACTGCACAGAGCTCCGTTTCTAAAGGACCGTGTACTTGAGCTCGAAGGTACACGTTCACCCACGGATGGCCGCACTCGTGGAGGTCGGGGAGCCCGGAGAGGGAGCTGCGGCTCACAGCACAGCGGACACTGTACTCAGCTGCCGGCAGAGGAGAGGGCAACAGCCTCACGGCACCCTCGCCCCCTTCCCCGCACGGCCTGCTGCCAGGCCCTGGCCCGAGATTCCCCCCAGGGCTGAAGAGAGAACCACACCCCTGCTGCGTGGACACTGCAACACCCACTCCTCAGCCCCACCGAGCACCAAGGTGGCCGTAGGACTGGGGGACAGGCGCAGCCGGGAGGGCGCAGCCCGGGCTGTCGGAGCACGTCCACAGGACACAGATGCTGCTAAGCCTGCCTCAGACTCCATCAGGACGCCGGGCCACGGTCCGCATGCAGGCCCACAGCAGCCCCCACACTGTGCTGCCTGTGACCAGCTCCCCTGGGGGCCGCAGGGAGGGAGGCTCCTGAGAGCCAGGGGTCACCCGCCACTGTGTGCCCAGAGCTGGGACGTGCTGGGCACGCAGGAGGCGCTGGCTACGTCTGCCAGGTGAGTCCCAGGACGGGATGTCACCCACCGTGTTTCTCCACAGATTTCTGTCTTGAGACTTGATCCCGCTCACCTCACACAAGCCAAGAACTTGAGGACCACACATCACCGTCAGGACATGGAGAGTTTATTTCATAAAAAATCACGACATATTTCCACTACTTGGTGGCATTCATCATTTTTCCTGTGCTGTGAACTACCATAAACACATGATTCTTCCCAATTTCTTGTCTTTGGCCAAATTGTGTGCAGATAATAAAACGCCGCAGAAGCCCAGCTCTATAGCCTATAAATAAAGTGCACGCGCTCCTTCATTAGAAGTGAAAGGTTTCTTCATTACTCCCCTTGATATGTTAGCTGTGTAGAGCGAATATGCTGAGCTTAAAACAAAGAACTCCACCTAAAGGAAAGACAGCTCCGTACTCAACGTGCTTCCCCAGAGACGAAGGGGACAGCGACCCCCGTGCAGACTCGGGACTGCAGCGCGCTCACTCCTCGGGGCTCGTGCGTGACGAGGCTACAATGCGCAGGTACAAGCCATCCGGTTTCAGGAACCACGAGGAAAAGCCTGGGTGGGGGCTGGGCACACCCGGGCTATTCACGACACGCCAGGGGTCTCAGCAGCACTCCAGCCCCCCCGCCCATCCCTGGGGCCCACACAGAGGTCACCGGCCACCATCACCCCATGCTGGGTCGGCTGCTGCCCCCGGGTCCTCGAGAGGAAGCAAGAACACAGCTGCCCCGCGATCGACACGTGGCTCTCGGTCGGACCCCTCCCCGCATGGGACATGCCTGTGGGGGACGGCAGCCATCGTCGGGGTCAGGTGGCACCCGAGCGGGAGGGAAAAGGCCCCTGGAGACCTGGCGGGCATGTGGGGTGGGCAGGGCTTGGTGCCACCACGGTCACAGTTTACAGAAGACTTTCCAGTATCAGCTACAGGCCTGGACATCTCACCCCCACGGCTCATGCCCACCGTCCCCGCGGATGCCCCGGTCTGAGCTTTCCCAGCCTGCTTCCCGATATTCAGTGGCACTGGGGGCGCATCTAAGGTCACAGGCCCTGGTATCCCAGGGACCCTGCTCAGACACACAGCAGTAATGGTCACTCCACTTCCTGGGGGCCCAGCCCCGGTCCACAAACCGAAAGCAATCGGAAGACACAGCCACTGTCAGGCCACCCTCCCCTGGTCCGCAGTGTGAGCGGCCACACGGGACGTGTGCTCACTACCTCCCAGGGCATCTGCCGGGGGGGAAACACAGAACGGGTCTGTACGTGACCAGCAGGAAGCTCTGGGGAAGCAAGACCACGGGAAGCCCAGCTGCGGGGCTGTGGGCATGAGGGCGGGCTCAGGTGCTCCCAGCAGGGCCCCGGGCGGGGCGGACCGCCAGTGTGGAGAGAACCCCGCTGGGGGGAGAGAGCCCCGATGGGGGTGCTGGGAGCTGTCCCCGCAGCGGCCCCACCCGGCTCTTCCCACAGATGGGCCCTGAGCAGCCAGCACCCCCGGCCCCAACCCCCCGTGCAGCCGGAAGGCGAGGGTGGCCCGTGGGGCTCCAGCCTGCACCGCGCCCTCTTCTCAGAGCTTGCTGTGGCTGATTCAGCAGGTCGAGGACATTCTTCACACTCGTAGGCACCCCCACGTGCCTCTGCCTGACCCTGCAGGGGTGCCTCAGGGCCTTTACCTCCCCCGCAGGACCCTGCCTCTCTGGCCCCAAAGTCCCCATCACAACGCCCAGGCTAACTTGCCCTTGTCATGCTGCAGCCCCAGGGTCCTATGTGCCCACGGCAGGTGCCCCAGGGGACAGTCACTTGGCCACGGGAGGACCAGAGCTGGGAGGGCCGCCCCCTACGGGGCAGCAGGCTTCGGGCCCAGCAGTGGGCTCTGTCACACGGGGAGGGCCACAAGTGAGGACGCCTGTCAAGGGGGCCAGGACCCCCATGCCCAGACAGCAACAAGGAGAGGGTCCCACGGTGAAGGCAGAGTGTTTCTTGTGTTTAGTTTGCAGGGTGCGTCTGAGCAGCAAGACGGCCGGTCAGCGGCCTCCCTGCTCATACGGTGGACAGGTCCACGCGGTGGGCAGAATGGCTGCTCCTGTCCCAGGGGCTGAGCTTGGTGGACACTGTGCCTGGCCGGGTCCCGTTCATCTGCGAATCACAAACGAGTGAACTCTGAAGACGTGCTCCCAGGACAGGAAACCAGACCCCGGGCAGTGCAGACGCGCTGGCCCAGGAAGCTGCATGAGGCCCCCTCCAGCCCATCAGCGGGGGGCCCTGCTGCCCCCCGGGGAAGAGAGCGCTGAACTCCGGGGGCACACTGCCTCCCGCCTTCTGTGCGGACTTCCTTCCTTGTCACTTCCCGGAGCTGGTGTCGCACACGCTCACTCGCACTCCTGTCTGTCTGTCTGTGCGCTCACTCCGCATGCACCCACCGAGCACACCTCGCCTTTGGAGCAGGTCTGGGATCACAGGAGTGACCAGTGCCAACCATACCCTCATCCCCATGCTCTACCCACCAGCGGGAGACACAAGACAGCCACACGTGTCAGTAAACAGAACGAGCAGTTGTTGCTTACGACACAACACGGCCCAGGAAGTCCCTCCCGAGGACAGGACCCCTGCACCGGGCCCTGGGCCCAGCTAGAACACACGTCATCCGCCCCAGGCACCTGGGGCCCTGCCCGCATCTGCACTTCCCGCAGGAGGAAGGTGAACTGAGCCTGGTGTGGAGATGACAGGCTTGTCGGGATCCCTGAGCACCAAGACCCGGTCCTCAGGTGTGTGCAGAGGGAAGAGACCCGTGCAGGAGATAAGCTCCCTGAAGGCCGGGCTGTGCCTGGGGACTTTCATGCCTCCCGGGGCGCTGGCAGCACACCCTGCGCCTGCCTCCTCATCAGCTCCTCCTCCTTCCTCCTAAGTCCGTGCAGATGTACTGGCCCTGGGAGGTCACGGGATACCCCCAGGACAGAGACCCCGCTGTGGGCATACCATCACCCCGGAGCACATGCAGCCCCCAGGCCGGGTGAAGAATGAAAAAGGCTGAGCAGGAGGCACCGGCGGCCACACCTTATCACCAAGCCCCGACCGAGCTGGGCAGCCACATGCACAACGTGGCCCTGGCCAGGTCAGGCTGGGGGAAGGAAGGAGACGCGCTCTGGAGGCTCTGGGTTTAGGAGGCCCAGGAGGGCAGAGGCCTGGTGCGCTGAGCCAAGGCCAGCAGCCACTGGGACTTTCCAGATAACAAGGAAGAAGTCCAGAGCCTCTGCGGGTCCATGAGAGCAAGCGTGCAGGCGCTCAGGACAGGACCGAAGCAAGAAGGGGGTGAGACTCAACACTGCAAGGCACTCACGATATCGGAGCTGAAGGGCTTCGCATTAGCACTGCGGATGGAGCTGCTCGTGAGGCTCCAGACCTTGGTTTTATGTTTGAAAGCAGCCCTCACCTTTGAAGACAGAACAGAGGATGGTTAGAAGCCGTTTCAGCGGTGGAGATGGCAACAATAAAGGTTGTTCTCCAAGGCCTCTAGGTTTTGTGCTGAAATAAAGTCCCAGAATGCCAGCAGCAGGGTACGGGCAGGATCTGGAAACATCTGTCCGGACTCACTGCCCCAGTCGGCAGGCGTGCTCTGTCCCCACCGCCTACCAGGGCCCGCGGAGTGAGCAAGCTGGGGCTGGTCTGCTCCCTGCTGGCAGAATCCCAGTTCTGGCCAGGACACTAGTCGTGCTCAACAAGGAACCGTGGAGCGGGCAGAGTGTGGCCGGGAGCAGGAACAGAGGACAGGCAAGGGAACAAATGAGACATGGGGTAGGCCAGGCATGGCTCAAGGCCATGTCCGCTTCCCATCGTGTGAACCTCAGTTTTGAGCTCTGCTGAGCTGCTCCCCTCCACCACTGGCCACCACTGTCCTCAGCGACTCACCCGGCCCACCTCCAGCCATCCGCCTGCTCCCCAGTGCCCCTTCCGTCCCCGCCTGACCTGTATCTCTGTACGAACAGACCTCCCACAGATATAATAGCGCAGATGGGACCGCCCCCCTCTGCCTGTTCCCACTCACGGCTCCACAGCTGCCTCCCCATGACTGAGCCCGAAATGGTCTCAGATGTCAAGCCCACAGTGTAAGCCTAAGTATGGGTCTTGAGAAACAGGCTCTAGAGCAGCCTTCACCCTCCCCATGGCCAAGTGCATGGCAGGTCAATGTCCAGACTGCACCTGAGAACGAGCCCACTCCCACCTGCCCCCGCGCCTGCGGAGGGCAGGGCCGCAGTGCCCCCAAGTCCGACGGTCAGCAGACTTCCTTTCACCCCGGACAGCCTCCTCTTGCCTTTGGGGGCCACTGGACAGACAGCGACATCTTACCCTCCCTGATGTGCCGGCCAGGTCTTGATTCTGCCAATTGGCTGCCCCCCACTATCTCTGTCACTCCATCCTCCGTAGAGTCAGGAGGGCCTGTGTGAGGCCAGGAAGGAGACGCCTGGAGGTTGCTCAGCAACCAGGAGGCAAGAGAAGGGCCGATGGAAAGCAGCCTACAGCACACAACTTGTGGCCACTACCGAAGCCTGCCCAGACACCGGCCTGATGGGGCAAGACTTTTTGTGCTCTGGGCCCTTCCAGAAGTGAAAAACTACCTCTGTGTTTCCAGGACGTAGAACAGACATACCTCTGAATTCAGGAGACAGTGGAAAAGGAAGATGAAAAACCCCTGGGGAGGAAGGGGAGAACACAGGGTTAGGCCCTCGCATTTTGTCCCAGCACTCTCCAAAGCTTCCTCCCAAGGCCACATGGGTTCTGGGATGGGCACTGGTGTGGCTCACCGCTGGGGAGCCTGCAAGTGAGCTGCTGACAATCCTATGGTCTGGAGCCCCTGAGAAGGGGAAGCATCCAGATCCCAGCGTGAAATCCAGCCTAGAGGCAGGCACCACTGCGCCCACTGTGCTGTTTGGGCAAAGGTACAAAGGCAGGACAGACCGGGGATGAGTAAAATGCTGGCAATGGACAAAGGTGAGGACATCTGAGAATCAACTGAACTGAGCCTTCGTGTCCTCCCAGAGAGCATGATGGTAACAACGAAGCAGGCACGGGAATGAGGATGTCCCCAAACTCTGAAGACAGCTACCGTGTGTCCGGCTCTGGCCAACACCTCCCCTGAGCTCGCTCCCTTAGTGTGGAAGCTGCCCCAGGGGTGGGTCCTGTTACAGTTCCCGCGTCGTGGAGGAGGGACTGGAATGCAGAGAGGATGAGTGATGGGCCGCGGGACCCGGCTGCGTAACAGCTGCAGCCAGGACAATCAATCACCTTCTCCGGTGAACAACCGGAAGGAAACAGTGCGTGCAGCTTATTACAAATTAGAAGCAGCAACACGCTCTCACTCTGGTAAGACGCAGTCCCTGGTCAGGAAGGCCCCGAGCGCAGCAAAGACGGCGTGGGTGGGCCGTGCTCACGCTCACCAGGATACAGCTCAGGCTCAGCTGTGGGGCTGCGGCTGGTGGGGGCACTCACTTCCACCCTTCCTTTGGGGGGGGTTGTGGGTCTGGGGATACAGGCTCTGAGCACCCCAAGTCTCCGATTTCTAGGCTGCTTCCCCTTCTCTGCGCCTCCACACAGGGGACACACGTGAACCCAGACCTGGGGCACCCGCTACCGCCATCTCTGCGACCTTTCCAGAGCGGCACCCGTGCAACCGCCTTCCCTTGCAGGCTCCACTGTGCTTCCCAGCGACAGTGGCCAGCACGACGAGGCAGCCCTGCTGCAAACCGGCCCTGCATGCGGAGACCCAGGCGCGGGCTCCATCGATAGCCCTGTCCTTGGCCCTGGGCGTGCCCGTGCTGGGTCTCGCAGGATGTGTGGCGGGAGCAGAGAGGAGGGCCTCCGTGCCACGCTCGTGACAACCCGCTGCACACGCGTCTGCTCAGAAGCGGCGCGCCGGCCGGGCCGTCCCACAGGCACTCACCTGCAGGGAGTTGAGGACAGCGAATATATACTGGAAGGCCAAGGCCTGGCTGTTGACAGCAAGCACGCCGAAGACCCACGAGGTTCCCAGGATGGGCAGCAGCACGGCCACGGCTTTTACCGTCAACCTGAAAGGGAAGTGGAAACGGCCACTCTGGGGGGCGGGCCGGGGGCACTGGCCTCTCAGTGGGAGGCTGCTGAGAGGGAGCGGACATGGCCCTGCCGGGGGCCAGACCTGAGCTCCACCCTGCAGGGAACCTCGGCTGAGGAGAGGAGCACTCGCGACCTGACACCAGGTCCCTGCCCGGCCAGCCCGGGGTCAAACCAGCAGCCCTGCCTCTGCCTCCTGCAGCTGGCACAGGGCACCCAGCAGCCATCATGTCCCCGGAGCACCCTCAGCTGATCACCCTGACCCGGGCGGCAGCAGGGCTGGGTCAGAATGCTGATCCCCGGTACCCACGAAGCACAGCAGAGCCAAGGCTCCGGGGGTGGATCCAGCAGGGAAGGACACACACTCGGGCTCGGCCTCACGGGCTCTTTCCCAGAATGTGGGCTCCGTGGACATGGTCCCTGCGGCGTCTGCAAGCCTGGAGCAGAGCTAGCTCCTAGTCTGCTCCCAGGGAACCCCTGAACAGTGAGGCAAGGCCCACGTGTTGCCTGAACCCAGCTGTTCCTCCCGTTGCTCACGGTCTACCCTGACTTCCGCAACGGCTCGGCTCTGCACGCTGGAAGGCTGGTACCTGGGCTTCCGAGGAAAGCTGTGCTTATCACTGGGCACACTGACCACACACCAGCCTCGCTCACTAGACCCTGAGCACCCAGCGGCTGGGCTGGGGCTTCATCGCCGCGATCCTGATGCACAGCCCCGCGCCAGGGCCCCGTGGGCTCTCGGGAAGTGACCGTCAAATGCAGGAGCAAACGCGGGAGTGAATGTGTGCCCACGTGCACACACACATCCAGCATCCCCGGGAGGAGGGGCGACACAGCCAGTCGAGCTTCCTGGCAGGACACCCCGCATCCCAGTCCTGCCAGCTCCTGGCCACAAACCCTGAAAACCAGCAGAGGGCCCCACAGGTCAGCTGCCCGGGGAGTAGCAACCCCACATCTCCCTGAAGTCAGTACAGTCAAAACACCGGAATCCGGGAAACCAGCCATCACAGACGACATAGCTTCATCTTCACATATTAGAGAATCCGTATGTGAAAAGAACAGGCTTGAGAAATGGGTCTCAAACTGTGCTGTTTTTTTCTTAAAAATGGAAGCCTCAGAACAGAAGGTCTTGGGGAAGACATGTCCAGCTGACGCTCTCTGAGGCCTCTTGTTAACGGGGCCAGAGCTGCCGGGGTCCCTCGTCACACGCAGAAGGAGCGGATTCCTGCCCTGGGGGGAGGCCCCGGCAGGTGGACGCACCGCCCAGGCACACCCCCTCCTGCTGCTCCCCAGGCCGCCCCGCGTGGGGCTCAGTCCCCATGAGCCTCCCCCTCTTCCTCCCACGGCTCGTGGGTGGGTGCTCGTGGTCCTCAGCCTCACCCCTGCCCCCAGGATTCTGGATCTCGCTTGTGAAGTGGAACATTCCCTGCTCCTCTCTGGGGAGTCTGGAGTCCCCCAGGAAACAAAGACTAAGGAGGAGGGGAAGCCCCTTCAGGCTCCTGCAGAAGCCCGTCATCCTGTTAGTCACCGTGCGGAGCTGCTCTGCACGGAGGACACGGCCAGATTGAAACCAAGGCCCAGGAAGGAGGAAGCAGCCACAGAAGCCATCCGAGGATGCCGCAGTTGCTGCCTCCATGCCTGGTCTGGAGCCCGGGGGACAGGGCCACACAGGGGACCGCAGAAGTCAGTGAGGGGGCCCCATGGAGCCACGTGGAGAAGCCCCAGCACAGGTCACGCAGCCGGGTCACACTGCAGAGCCACATCTGTCCAGAGGCACGGCCTGAGCTCTCCTGGGAGGAGTGGGACCCTGGGCTGTCAGGAGCAGGACACGGGAGTCCTCAGCGGTTGGGCCAACAGCTGACGCTCTGCAGAGACGTGGAAATGTGCTCCCTGACCTGGGAGGCCCTGCCTGCCCCACGGAGCTGCCCTCGAAGGTGTCTGGGGGCTGAGAAAACCCACGAGGGCCAGAGCTGCTTGTCAGTCCAATTCATGGTGTTGGGAACTCATTACAAAATAATTGTCTAATCGATTTGCTACTGACATATTTACTGCTCTTGCTCTCAGATTGGAAAAGATAGAGTGTAGCTAAAGTAACTTACAGAAGGTTAGCTACCTCATGTCCCTGTCCTAACTGTTCACGACAGCTCCCAAGTTCCCTGAGAGGAGCACCTCCCCCACTTCCTGGGCCTGTGGTTTGGGGGCACTGGGTGCCCCCCAGAGCCAGGATGGCCCCTGGGACTCAGGCCCGGGGGAACTGGGCACTTCCGTTCTGCTGTGACTGGTTCCAGGTTGAGCGTGTGACCTGAGGGGAGCAGGGCCTCCAGCCTCAGGACCTCCGTCTGATCTGGGATGGAGGGGCTTC
>NC_081564.1:1313000-1460374 GCF_022355385.1 Mustela nigripes
CCCCTGCAGTCAGGGGAGCCCTCCCTGATATGGGGTCAGGACGCCTCGAGGCCGGGAGGCGTGGGCGGGTCCCTCCCCAGAGGGACCTGCGCCTCCTCCAGGGGACCAGCCCTGAAGCTCCTCGGGAAGTTCTACCCTGAGGAGGCTCACCTGCACTGACAGCCCTCCACGGCTAGGAAAGCAAGGCATGGAGGGTGCTATGGCGAGGGCGGGGGCAGGACCGAATCTAGAATCTTCCTCCTCACCCCAGGGATAAGACGCCCTGCTCTACAGATGCGGCAGCAAGGCTGGGGAAGGGCTGGTCCTGGTCAGGCGACGAACAGCCAAGCAGGGACTCGAGCTCAAGGCTCCCCAGTGCCCTCCGGCCCCAAATAGCTCTGTGCAGGCAGGTCCGCCGCTGATGGCCCAGAGTCCAACTTACTTGAAGGCACTGGGGTCCCCATGTATCTTGTAGTTGTCGGCGCTGATCTGTGTGATGACCCTGGTCACAGCGATGAGGATGCCGACATTGACCTGCACGAGGAGAGCAATGGGCCACAAGGTGAGCCTGTGGCCACAGAGCCCCGATCCCCCCAGACGGCTGCCCAAGCCACCCCCGGGTTCCGAGCCAGGAGATAGTGTCTCTGCAGAAACCTGGCCCACAGGGTCCCTGAGCATTTTCTCTGTCCTTGCCACACGCAGCAGCACCCTCTGGGAGCACATCTGTGCGCGTGAGGAAGTTCTGAACCCAGGGGCACAGCAAGGCCAGGCCTGGGGCTCAGAGCTCACTTCGGCGTTGCTCACTCGGTAAGTCCACGCGCCACGGCCTTGAGCCCTTGCTGCCCGCCCGAGGGGAAACTCCTGACACCCACAGCGCGAACAGATCATTGCAAGGGTGAGAAACTGTATCCACGAAGCCGCTTGCACACAGCCAGCCTCTTACTCCCTGGCCCCGGCAGGCCAGCGGCTGTGTCGTCCACGGAGGCCACGGCACAGGGGACTGCACCGGCACAGGGGCTGCTCCCCCAGGGTCAGTGGAGCAGGGGGTGGGGCTGGGGGGCTTCTCTGAAGAGGTTTCGGCACAAACTGTTCCTCTGAGGGCAGCTCTCCGGGGCCCTGACCGAGCCCGGAAAGGCAGGAGGCAGCAAGGGGAAGTGAGAGCCCGGATTTCCTTCTGCAGCCGCTGGATTCAGAGCTGTGCTGTGGCTGGGACGCCCTCTGCCCTTGGAAACCTCCGGAGATCAATGAAAGTCACCGAGGAGTCCAGCTCCAGGCTAAAATCCTAGGTGCACCTTCAGGCCCGATCACGGGCAAAGACAAGGCATTCCCTGGCAGACCTCCCGGGAGACGCGGCCCTCCCCACCCCAGCCCGGAGCCCCGGAGAGCCAGCTGGTGCTGCAGGGTGGCAGGCGGGGCCCGGGGGCTCCCACCCTGCTGGCCGGGCCCGCGAGCAGGTCTGCATGCCCAGCCCAGGCACCTGCATCCTCACGGGGGCCCCGGCCTGAGGCGCCGCGGACACCACCTCACAAGCAGCCGTGCAGACGCATCCCCGTAAACTCTCTGCTCTTCCACGGTGGCTCCTCTCAGCCTCCCTCCTCGCAGCCACCTGTCCCCATGGCTCCATGTCCGAGCACCGGCGCAGGGGCCGGCACCCTCCCCCTCAGCCCCTGCCTGCTCCCCTGCCAGGACAGTGCCCTGCGGGGTCGGCTCCGTGTCCTCGCTGACGCCTCAACCCCAGGCAGCTCAGTCCCTGGCTTCGGACCCACGTCACCTGCCTCCTCTCCCTCCTGCACAGCAAGGATCCTCACCGCATCCCCCAGCGCCAGGGAGGAGGGAAGAAGTCAACGGGGTGATGTCCCCCGCAGCGAGCCCTCCTCCCCGCCCCGCCAGCCGTGCACAACCGCCAGAAAAGCCCACTCAGCGCCGCGGAGAAAGGGTGGGCAGAGCAAGGCCCCGGGGGGTGGGGACTGTGCTCCAGACCACGGCTGCTCCCCGAAGTCCACGTGCCGCTCAGCTCGGAGAGCCACAGGCCTTCACCTCTGACCGGGCACCTGCCACTCCCAGCGACCAGAGGGCAGGGACACCAGGAGCCCCCTTCCCCCCACCCAGAGATTTGGTTATTTTCTGGACTAAATGCTTTTCGGCTTTACGCTTGTGGGGGAAGCGTGGAGTTCCGACGATGATTCCTGCAGGATTTCCTGTGCATTTTGAGGGGAGGTTCCCGCTGGTCCCGTCCGCCGCCCTGCAGGCCTATCCCCTCGACTCGGCAATTCACATTTCGGGTCCCTTGCGCCCAGGGCAAAGCTGAGGTCTTTCTGGAATAACACAGGCTGGAGACCATGTGACTGACCACAGTGGGTGGCAGGTCTGGGGGCGCCCAGTCTGCGGGGGGACCACGGACCGGGCCGTTCTTCCCACACTCATAAAGCCTGAGTCCAACACACATCGTGTGAGAAAGGCCCCGGGCCCGTGTACGTGCAAACGTGTATTCACATTTGGCTCTCCCAGCATAAAGCCCGAGGATACACGAGTGATTAGCTCGGGCGTCTGCTGGAGGCGGCGGAGGCGGAGGCTGAGAAGGAGAGCTGAACGGATGGTACATTAAACTTTTCTTTCCGGTTCCCACACGAGGGTTAAAATTCCAGAACCACGTTACCCCTCGTCCGTTGCACCTACATGACCCAAGGCCTCTACCCCCGAAGGGAAAATTGGGGCTACACAGACGGTGCCTGACTGCGGGCCCCGTCGCCTCCTGACCTCTGCCAGGAGGTGTGGCGACCGCGGTGAAGCCGCGGCCATTTCCGACAGCTGCCGTCTCTGTGAAGATTTCTGGGGGTTCGTTCCTCCCATCTCCCTCTCCCCACCGGGCTCTGAGGGCTTCCCTCCAGCAAGCACTCTCCGTGCCTCGGGATGATAGTGCTGCCTGCCTGCAGAGCAGGAGAGGGGCCCGGGGAACCCCAACCCCGCGACCCCGCCGCCTCATTCCGGGAAAGGCTGTGCTGGGAACCAAAAAGCCCTAGTGTTTGGGGGACATCCAGAGCAGAAGCGGGCCTGCCCCCTTACCCTGGCCGTCCATGGGGTGGAGGCTGGGGAAGGGGGAGGCCGGGGTGGGGAGGCCCATGCACCTCGGACACTGGTTGTTTCGTTAACCAGCATCCCCGTGACAACTGCCAGCAGGTCACTCTGACAGAGGCCGGAGGAATAGTTCGTGGGCCGCATTTCAGCAGAAATGGGGAGGGAAAGGAGCTGCACTCAGGGTCACGTGACCACGGGAGGCGGAAAGGGCTGCTCGGGGCTCTGGGGTTTGCACCGTGTCCTGCTCCCGGACCTCGTGAGAAGCCGCAGGGGTGCATGCCACAACTCATAGGGAAAGCACTACACAGACACACACAGGAGACACGGTGGTGTGAGTCCACGGCTGCTTGCCTGTCCCTATGGACATCTGTGACCGGCACTCTAACCCTGTGGCATCTGGGCATCTATGAGACCCAGCTGTCCCGACTTCTCCTCAGAGGAGTCTCTCTCTTGCCTTGTGAGGCCTGCACAGAACAAGGCCCTGGGGGACTCTGCCACCCACGGGGTTCCCAAGCAGGCGTCCAGACCCAGTGGCTCCTAAGACACCTGCTGGTCCCACAGGCCACCCACACTCAGCCTGCCTGCAGCCGTCTGGGGAACGGCAGCCACTTCCCTTCCCGACTGGGGGACAGTGTGTGTGGTGACAGGATGGCTGTGGCTCACTTCTGCCCTTTGCTCCCCAGCTCAAGGCCCCAGGGACCCTTCACTGTCCCCGAGAGTCCAGCCCTAGCAAGACCAATCGCACCAGAACATGTAGAAACCACCCATCCCAACCCAAACAGACACTCTCAAAAACGTGTTCCAAACTGGCAAGCACCGGCGGGCGCTTTTAGCCACACAGGCTGTCAGAGCCTCTATGCCCGAGTGGGAGCCCGCCCCAGGGAGCCATGGCTCCGTGCCCCCAAGCCCCATGGAGCCCCAGGGACAGGGGACGGCCCTGGATTTGCAGGCTCCGTCATACATCCCCGAGTTACCTCCTGCAGCTTAAGCCATTCCCTGGAGAACACTGGCCCTGCTCAGAGCCCCTCGTTTGTGCAATGGTGGGGGGACCTCGGATCCACCGCCCCAGGCCCTCCCCGACCTCTCGGCCCTTCCAGAACAGGTGTGAGATCTTCTCCGGCTGGGCATGCCCCGCCCTGCTTCATGCTCAGCCCGGTCAGGCTCCTCAGAAGCTCCGGTCCCCCAGAAAGCTCTTCCGTCCACGGTCCATCCCTCGAGGTTGTCCCAGCCTCCCAGAGTGGCAGCCCCGACGTGGGAGCCCAAGGCCACCACCACAGGTCCCTGAGCTGCTCCCGCCCACCCTGAGGCCCCATTGTCCACCCGGAACAGGGCTGGGTGGCCATGTTACTGGCTCCTCTGGTCTCACCACAGACCCAGCCACACACAGCCAGGCTGCCACACGTCCCAGGTACCCTCACACAAGATCTCCAGACGCCTGAAGCTAGTCCCGCATCCCAAGGGCGATACAACAGCAGCAATGAAGCTGCCGGGCACGCGGGACGCGTCTGCGGGCGGGCCGCCGCTCCGTCTGCAGGCTGGAGGCAAACACAGCGTCCCTTCTCTCCTTCCACCCTGCGTCCAGCACCAGGATGGGCGCACCTTCTTTCTCCCCTGGCTCCCCAAACGGCCCTCGCACCCTCTCTCTCCTCCCCCGGGACCCCGGCCTGAGGCAGGCTCTTGATCCCTCCGTGCTGGATCTCAGCAGCATCTCCCCATGGGCCCTCCCTGCCCCTACCCCGGCCCTCACCTGCCTATTCAGGACGTGTCCCCCCGACCCTCTCCCTCCCTTGGGGAGAGGCTGTCCCAGGCTCATGCACAGAGGACTCTGGGGAGACGGCAACCAGAATGGCTTCTAGTACCTCCATTCCTACAGCTTCTCCTGTGCAGGGAGGCCTGGGGGCCGGTGGGGGGGGGGCACGACTGGGAGGACCAGAGCCTGCGGCATGCAGGACAAGTGCTCCCAGCAGCACCTGCTGCTCCCCCTGGATACAGGAGGACTGGGAGTTGGGGACAAGATGTGTACATGTGGGTCAGCTGTGCCCCTCCCCTCACAGAGGTACCTGGGGAGCACAGAGGCCAGAGCTGTGGCCAGGCTCTGGCTTACAGAGGATGGCACAGCCCTGGCCACCTGCGGTCCTATACAAAGGGTCCAAGGGTGGACACCAGGCCTCGCTCCCCCCCACCCTCTGCTCTCTTGCCGGCACCTCCACGGGCTACCTGTCCCCAAAGCCAGAGAGCAGGAGCCTGGCCCAGAAAGAGGGAACCAGGTGAATGATGCGGGACCACAGGGTTGCGGTGTGGGGCGGGCGCCGCCCACTGTCACTCTTGCCCCGGTACACAGCGGTGATACCATCGTGGTGCCCCAAGCTCTGTCCCTCTGGAAAGCCCTCGCTTTCGCACCGCCCCACCAATGCAAGGCTTGAGCACTGTGTGCGCAGGATTTTAACGAGGCAGGAACTAACAGATCCTCAAGCTTCTTCCCTCACTTTCACTTCTAATTAACCACCAGGGCCCACAGCCTCGGCTGGTGCCAGCGAACTTGGAACAAAGTCAAATGGGCTTTCAAATCAGCAGCTGGGACGAGAACCAGGGTGAGAGAAGGGAAGGTGTGGAATTTATGAGAGCCCGGCCATGCCGGGCCAAGCAGTCCGCGTCCCTGCGGACTGCCCTCAGCGGTCACCTGGCCTCGGGCGGCAGACGGGGGAGCGATGGGGGGCGACGGACGGGGTGGTGAGTGAGGACACTGAAGCGACGGGCATCCGGGAGGTGTCCCTCTCCTTCCCTGTCAACACCGGTGCCCCAGCCAAGGCAGGACTTCACATCCTTATGGGCGGCAGCTGAGAGCCAGTGCCATGGCCTAGGGGACCACCCCAGGGTGCGTGGAAGGCACGTCCTGGGGTCCCAGCAGAAGTAGTACATGTGGAGAGCCTGTCCGGGGGGTGCCGAGGCAGGGCTGCACACGGAGAGCCTATCAAGGGTCCCAGCATGGGAGGGTGCACCTGGAGTGCGTCCAGGGTTCTGGCCCCCACAGCACGTGTTCTGGCGTCCCACCTGGGGTCCTGGAGATTATAGATGTGGATTTGCTGAGGGGAGGGGACAGAAAGGGTGTGGGCAGGCCCTTCTGTGGGCCGCCCCTTCCTGGTAACAGTGCTCAGCACCACTGGGGAGAGATGCCCCGATGGGATGGCAGAGACAGGCCATCCCTGACCAGGCCTCATGGCCCCGGCACCGATCCTGGCACAAGAGCACCGGCATCATGCTCCTCCCCAGCTCCCCAAGGCTGCCTGCAGACCTCCCAGCTCTGGCCCCCGAGCAGTCAGGTGACACTGGCCTGGCCAGTCATCTGCTTCCATCCCCAGTGACTGGCTCTGGGACAGACATGTGACCCACAGCAGCCAATCAGAACTGCTCCAGGACTTCCCCGGGGACAGTTTCCCTCCTCGCTCTGTTCCGCACACTTAGAGGACACATGTCCCCGCCAGACAGAGTGTGCCTCAGACGCAGCCAGCCCACAGGCAATGGGCCAGGGGGCAAGCAAGAGACACCTGCTGACATCCCGAGTGCCTGACCCCCAGTGCTTCCCAGGACTGAGCCTTCCCTATCTACCGGGCACTGATTGGTGTTTTGTTAGTTCAGTTAGCCAACATATATGCTACCTGCGGAGAATTCCCCCGGTCTGTGTCCCTGGGGAGGAGGGGGAGGGGAAGAGTGACAGGAGGAAGACATCCACACTAAGGCCGCTGCCCGCCCCCCACCCCGGCCCCCCAGGCCGGGATTTGGTCATTCTACCGCCCTGTCGCCTTGGGCTGCCACTCCACGGAACAGCAAGTACCATCTCTCCGGCAGTTACTCCCGGCGCAGGCGGCGACACTTCACGGAAAAGGACTTTCACATCTTAGGAGAAGGATGGTCCTACATCGAGCCTTTGTCATCAATGCTGACTTTATAGGCGATCCCCCAGGAGGACACCAGGGAACCCTCCTCCAAGGAACCCCAGGGACTTGGCCCACAGGGCCCAGCCCGCACGACCTCGCGGCCACACCTGGTGTCCCCTGAGTTGGGAAGAAGCAGAGCCCTGGGCCCAGACCTGATGGAGAGGGGCTCCCTGGCACCTCCCGGGGCCCCTGCCACCTGTGCGCCGCCCCTCCTGTGCCAACCACACCCCAGTTTTCTCCTAACTTCCTCCCGGACTTGGAATCCACCTGCTCCAGTCCCAGGGTTAGCCCAGCCACCCACGCCCGGCCTATCAGAGCATTCCCCGCCTCCACGCCCAGGAGAGCTGGCCAATCAGAGCATTTCTCTCCTCCACGCCCAGGAGGGCTGGCCAATCAGAGCACTCCCCTCCTCCAGCTGCAGCGAGGGGCCATAATGGGCAACATTCCAAGCCAGGCCCATCAGAAAGGATGAAACTTAACCCAGGGCTTTCGTGGGAAATGTAGGAGGAGCAATAGCTAGAAAAGCAAAGGCTGTCTTTAGAATTTTGTGATATTCCAGAGCTCTTTACAGTCAGCGCCCCCCCACCTCGGGTCATAGGGGACCCCCGGCATCCAAGGATGGCGCCCCCGGCCAGAAGTGGGAGCCCCCACCCCTTGCGGCAGCCTCTCTTGGGCCCTGGGCCCAGCAGAGCACCCGGCAGGCCGGCCTGAGAGCTCACTGGCCCTTCGGGTGGCATTCTCGTCCCCCGTGATGTCGGGAACTCTATGGGTTGCTTCCCAGACATGCATGACCGTCCCTGCTGCAGCAGCGGTGGCAGGGTGAGAGCGAGACCCGGGAGGGAAGACCCCACCGGCACACACTGCCCCTCGAAGGCTGTGTGCACCTGCACCTCCCACGTGCCATCTGGGGACTAGAGCCCTGCATCACATGCCGGGGTAGGGGTGCTGTGACAGGCTATGGATAGGGTCGCAGGGCCCACAACGCCCAACCCCTCTGCTCCCACAAGCAGGGACTTACCACAATGATGCACAGTGCAGGGGCCACGAAGGCCCAGACAGCACCACTGGTGATGGACAGCCAGCAGCTGTGGATGGAAGCAAAGCGTGAGGTCCATACCACTTTCCTCTGCGCAGAACAGTTGCCAAACCAGTATCTTTTTCCACTCCGTGGCCTATCTGAGCAGCCAGGGTAACACTGTTCACCCCCACAGATATCTCCGCATCCTTCCCACCATGATTTCTGCCTCTCGTTCTTGGGGTGAATGTTCCAGGTGCTTGTCTGCCCCCCTTCCTCCCCTGACACCTCTAGGACCAGGACACACAAAATGCCTGTGACAGGGGATGGCATCTGTGAGATGCTCATTGGGCCCTGCTCTGAGGAGGTGACCTTTCCAGGAAAGGCACCTGAGTGGCCCCGCTGCAAGGTGCGTGGCCAACCCGGGCTCCCAAAGGGGGCAACTGCACACCAGATGGCTGGGCTCCCCCACATTTCCTGAGAATTCTAAGTTGAGGGGGATTTTCCGCTCCCATCCTCTTGGGAAACAGTGAGCCCCCTGGACCTCTGCTTGAGGGGAGAGTGCCTGGGCTAAGCTGGGGCTGTTCCTGCCCCAGGGCCTTGGTGGGGCAGCCCCACAGAGACAGGCCGCACCCCCAGAACAACACGGGATGACAGGGCAGTGGCCCGGACACCCCCAACAGCAGTCTTTCCCTCCTGCCAAACACAAGGATGCGTCCCTTGACTTACTTTGTAATTGTTCCGTAGCTGTTCATAGCAGATGACACTGAAATGACACAGATCAGGAAAGGCAAACCTGTGGACAATGAGAGCAGGAAATCACGGCTGCTGGCTTTGGAACCCCGCATTCCTCAGTCATTCATTCCCCTGCCCCGGGGAATGAATGAACTGCGAGCGGAAGTGCTGAGATGGCCTCCAGGAGCCTCAGTCTACACCGAGGGCCAACTCACGCTCACGCTCACCCTCACCCTCCCATTCCCATGAGCGCCCGCACTCACATGCAGACCTCTGAACCCTATCCTCTCCCTGCTCCCCTGCCGTGGAAGGGGGCCTGGGCAAGGGCATCAGGGGACCTGTCCCCCTGCTGGCTGGCTCCTTGCAACCAGGCTGCCTTCTGCTCACTCCCAGAGCAGAGGCTGGGGGTGGTGAGCACACAGGAGTCCCCCTCCCCCTGCCCCGCCTTCGCTGAGCTTGTGGCCCCAGAGGAAGGAGAGGGAAGCCTGCCCCGGGCTGTGCCTGCACGCCTCCTGCGGCGGCTCCTGGCCTTTCTAGTTTCAGTCTGAACAGTCATGAACAGGAGTTTCCTGCACAGCTGGTCTATCTCTGATCTGCTGCTCTCACATCTAACTAGTTCAAATACATTACAGAAATCATCCACGCCTCCACAGAGGGGACCTACTGGCCTCTGGGGAGAGGCGGCCAGGCTGGGGGCTCTCACCGTGGCCTGCTGTCATATGAGTGCCCCACAGGTGAACATGAGAAGAGAGAAGGCAGACTTCTTCCTGGTGCTGCACGCCTAGGGCTCCTGCCTGGATGGACCCAGGGCCGCAGGAAGCGAGCCAGCTCCCTGGGACCCGACTCCAGCCCAGCAGCCCCTCCCTGGGACCCTCCATGTCCACAAATGTCACAGGGCATCCTCTCTGCCTGGCTCATTTGGTGTGGGAGGGTCACCTGGCATCTGAGATGGTGAGGGGCCTAGTGGGGGGAGCATTAAGCCCCGGGCACTGGCAGCCACCCAGCACCCCAATGGCACCACCGAGACACCCCGGTTTCACTGAGGAAGCACAGGCCGAGGGCCACCCTTGCTCTGGGTCCACAGAACAACAAGCAGGCACAGAGGCCCCATCCTGGTGGGTTCCAGAAGTTGTGGCAAGGACTGCTGGAGATGGGTTTCAAACTTGGTGGTCAAGGCCTACACACCCCTCCCCCAGTCCTGGCTCACGTCCACCGGGTCTGCGGCTGGCATCTTTGCTGCCTGGGGTAAAATGGAAGAGTCCAAGGTTCTTTTTCTGCATTCACAGCTCATTTGATCTCAAACGCAATGCTGGGGGCTCCCTACCATTTCTTCCTGTGTCCCTCTCCTGGTATCCCAGGTCACCCCATGGGGCAGTGGGAGAAGCGTCTGTCTGAGCAGAGGCAGCCCCTCTGTCTGCGGTCTCTGAGGCACATGGCCGAGCCCAGCACGTGACTAAGTGTGTACTCTTCTCTTTCTTAAAGGCTCATTTATTTATTTGAGAGAAAGGGAGAGAGGGTGCACCCGGAGTGGGGGAGGGGCAGAGGGAGAGAGCCCAACATGGGGCTCTATCCCAGGACCCTAAGATCACGACCTGAGCTAAAACCAAGAGTCAGATGCTCAGCAACTGAGTCGTCCAGGTGCCCCAGTGTGTGTGTTCTTAAGAAGAAATGTTTCGGAGGGGGAAGGATGAGGAGGCAGGTAGGAGCCAGTAGGAAAATCTTGGGCCCTGGGTCCATTCCCAGGGCACCCCAGACCCGCTCTGTGGCCTCAAGGAAGTCTCCACTCTGAGTCTCCACAGTCTCCCTGCAGAAACGGAGGGCCGAGCTCCCTGCTCCCCATCTGTGCTCTGGCCGCGTGTGTGAATGACGGGACGTTCCACGGCTCAGCTCAGTCCCTGTAATCACCTGCACTGTCGTTAGCCAACTCCAGTCCCTCTGCTGTGGCCGTCACCGCCACCTCCGGTCCCCGCAGCCGTGCGGGCACATGGCCTGCTTCTGTAGACAGTTCAGGGTCTGTCTGGCCCTGGCGCGTGGACACAAACTGCGTGGAGTTGAGGACGCGCTGTCTTTGGAAAGCGGTGGTGCTTCCCCAGCCCAGGGTGGGGCCGTGGGAGCCACCGGCCAGGACAGAGCAAAGAGCCCAGGGAGCGGGTACCAGGAAACCTGACACAGGGGCGGAGGCCTCACAAAGAAGGGCCGAGAGGAGGCTGGAGACAAGTGGCCTGCCCTCCTGCCCGAGGGCCAGTGCCACCTGCCACACTCTTCCAGATGCTTCTCTGGGCACGAGGGAGCCTACTAGGGTCCCGAGTGCGGACAGAAGTGAGTGTGCCTCTCCAGACTGAGGATTTCATTTCCAGTGTGAGGTCCTTCCGCGTCCTCCCCCTCCCCCAGCACCCAGCAGCGGTTCCAGGCAGCGACCCCTCCTCGTGGGGCGGCCACGAGCTCAGCCCCGCCCACAGCCATGGCCACCAGGGACACAGAAAAGGGAAGTAAAGGTGTGTGGCTTTACAGCAAACAGTGCTGAGTGGCTGCCTGACTGGCAACCCTGTGGCCCGGCACTGGCCCTGCTCCCTGGAGCGCCAAGCAGCCCAGGGAAGGGAAGCCGCCATGAGCCACGACCAAGGATGTGCCCGGGACGAGTGGGACCTCTGCAGAGAAAGCTGAACCCCTCACTTCTGAGTTGGCCATCAGAAACGCACATCTGCAGCGGGATGGGCAAACTCTCAGACATCCCTCCCAATCTCTCCTGTTCCCACGGGGACATTTCAGGGACAGGGATCACGGTTCACTCACCTTACGAGTCCAGCCTAGGGCCTGACATCTCGCAAAACCTCAAGGTATGTTCCTGATGTGATGCCTCCATCCCCCAACTCGGCTTCAAGGCCAGAGGCGGGCTCTGGAGGACAAGGCCTCTGTGCAAGAGGCACTCCCTGTGGGGTGGTCTCCCTGCGCCCGGGGTCAGCCTCCAGCTCCTTCCTCACTAGCCCCTGAAGGTTGAGAGGGCCCGGCTGCGTGCTGTCGTTACAGATGCCCAGAGTGAACTCTACCCAGTCAGACGGAGAGAGGCAGCTCCTGAGCCCTGAGGACATGCCCCGCGGGAAGGTGATGGGCCCGGCCCTGGGCTCCCCCCGCCGCAAACAGCAGCACCTGGGCCGCACACACACCCACCCACAAGGATGACGCCAGGGTGAGAAGCTACACAGTCCAGACTGTGCCGTCCAACAGGACTGTGAACTCGGGGTTCCCAGAGGGCTGCACTTTTCAAAAGATCCCTGTGATTTATATAAAATCTCAGAATATTTAAATACTGATCAAAATCTTCCATCTTTTTTCCTTTAATTCCGCTGACCGAATAAGAGCCCAGGCAGGCGCAGGCTGCAGGGGTGCTCACAGGCGGGTGGGGGGCGTCCTGGCCGCCATGGGCTGCTCCCTGCGCGGCCCCAGCAGTGGGGGGAAGGGAGGCGGCTGCAGAAGCCGGGAGGGTGCAGAACGTACAGCCCTCACCCCAGATACATTACATCGAGCAGCTCAAAGCAGAGTAAACGTGTTTATAGGCTCCCTGCGCAAGGGCTGTGCGAAGTAAACCCCTGTGAGGCGCACCAGGAACAAGCAGCAGGTCACCGGTGCTGCAGAAACGCTTCCTTGCAGATGCAGTCACGGCAGGGGTCAGTGACACGGCCGCTCTGCCCACGCTGACAGGAAGCAGGGACCCCTCGGGGTAGGGTGGGTAAGATGGAAGTTCACGGAGTCACGTCAGTGGGGAGGGGGCTTCCGGAATGAAGCCATGAGCGGCTCCATGGACGCACCGCTCAGTGAGACAACCCTCACTGGTGAAAATTAGCCTAGAGAAACCCCAACCATTGAAAATCTTTGCAAGTTTTCCTAAGGCCAGACAACAAATCAGGAAAAACTGACTCAAGAAAACCTACTAAATTTGGTAATACCAGTGGGTCCATGACTCGAGCATGACTCGCTCCACCCCAAAGAGACTGGCCTCCCCGCACTGGTCCCCCTGGAGCTACATATCTCACAGGGGTGGGCAGCCGGCTCCTTGTGGAAACCGTCCCAGGCAAGAGTGACAGAGATCCAAGCTCCCTTCCTCCGTCCAGCCGCAGCCCAGAGTGTGTGGGACCTGTCCCCACTGGGACTCGCGGAGAACACAGCCCTGACTGCCCTCCCCTAAGGGCACTCACAGGGCAGAGGCCCTACACTGCGAGAGGTGAGCTGCCCACCCCACGCAAGGCCATGCTCTGATGCTGGTGTGCTGTCCCCGACAAATGAGCCGCCGTCCCTGCCCCAGCTCCAGAGCGGTGCTTCCAGGACTCCTCCAGGTATGGGGGAAATAGACCATTAGCTCCGACAACTCCAGCGCACTCTCCATGGGAATGGATGTGATTTGGAAAAGCCTGTCCAAGCCCAAGAGTATCTGGCCTCTTGGAAGTATGTCTTAAGAAGCAAGATCACATCCCACCTACCCCTCCCGCCCCACTCCTTCCCCACCTACCCCATCCGATCCCATAGTAGTAGCGGTGCTTGCTGTCCTCCGAGCCAAAGACCTTGATCACCATGCTGTAGAGATGCAGCCCTTCCACCAGCATCCACGCGAAGGCGCTCAGGAAGAAGTAGTGCAGGAACATGGCCAACACCCGGCAGGGGACCTAGAATCAAAGACGCAGAGGGCCATCTCTCTGGGTGTGAGCCATGGGCGGTTCCTGGCATCCTGGGTCACGTGCCTCATCCCCCCCCCCCCCAAGGGCCGGGGCCCAAGCTCCCTTTCTAGTCCCCACAGTTTGGATGGGACCTGCGACTCTGGCACAGTGATTGGCTCAGGAGAGCACATCAGCATCTCCCTGCCCTTTGTACTGGGGACCTAGGAAGACTTAGAACCCCAGAAGGGTAAGGGCTAAAACTGAAGTGGCTTGGGGATGTGGTTTTAAACCCAGCTGGTGGGAAGGAGAAGCTGACTCATGCTTGCTCCCACCAGGAGAGGAGAGCGGTTCCGGGGAACAGAGCAGCAGAGGTGGGCGGTCCTCTACAGCAGGACTGGCTCAGGCTGGCCACGTGAGCAGACCGACCCAATGGGGTGGGCTCTGGGGAAGGGGCGGAGCCGCCAGGGAGCCAGACTTCGAGCTTGGGGCTTCGCAGACATGTGCGCCAGGCAGCTGCCAGTAGGTCCCTAAACCCGACCTGTGCCGGGTCTGGCGCGCAGAGCCCGTATCCACGTGGGGCCGGGAAGGGGGCGCCATGATGGGAGGGAGGAAAAATAATAATACGTTTAAATAACACCTTCAAGAACTAAAATAATGGGGCGCCTCGGTGGCTCAGTGGCTTAAAGCCTCTGCCTTTGGCTCAGGTCATGGTCCCAGGGTCCTGGGATGGAGCCCCGCGTGGGGCTCTCTGCTCAGCGGCAGGGAGCCTGCTTCTCCCCCTCCCCTCTCTCTGCCTGCCTCTCTGCCTGCTTGTGATTGCTGTCAAATAAAATCTTAAAAAAGAAAGAAAGAAAGAAAGAAAACCCAAAAGATTCCATCAAAAATTACTAGAACTAATAAATGAATTCAATAAAGTTGCAGGATACAAATTCAATGTATGGAAATCTTTTTTAAAAAAATTAAAATAATGAAAAAGAGAGAGAAATTAAAGAATTAAAGACCGAGCCCCAGGTACGGCATGATTTCTGTTGGGCACCCCAAGCTCTGTTGTCCCAGACTCCCCGAGATACCAGCTCATTCTCAGGACAGCATCGTGTCCCTGGCACCGGGTTTCCCAGGTGCAGCTGGAGGTCCCTCATCTGCCCCGGGTGTGTGTCAGAGGCAGGTGTCCCGTGCGCAGTGCCTGTCCCTGCAGCCCCTTCCTAGGGGCGCCACCGCCCACCAGCGGCTCCGGGACCGGCCCCCAGGGCATGCGGTGGGGCCCCATCCCTCCCAGAGGGGGGTTGGCACTGTACCGGCTGCATCCGCATCCGCATCCTCCAGAGGCCTGATGGAAATCCGGAATTCCGGCCACACCCAGAGCTACAAACCCAAATCTGTGTTCTAAGGAAACCGGAGGGCGGACGCACCCGGAGAACACGGCTGGCACATGGCCGATCCCTCCACCGCCCATGCGGGGATCTTTAGATGCCGCCCTGTGCCCATAAACTGGCGAGGGAGGACCACCCTGCAGCCCAGGAGGGTGGAGCTCGCCCTCGGTAGCGGCCCCAGGACGGGCAGGTGGGGGCTGAGGACTCCTCGGCAGAGAGGACCAGAAGCTCTGCCGACCCCCGATAGCATAGGATGAAGAGCTCACTCTGCCTCAGCCCATCCTGTGTGTCTTAAGACCGCCCACCTCTGCTGCTCTGTTCCCCAGAGCCGCCTCTCCTCTCCCGGTGGGAGCAAGCACGAGTCAGCTTCTCCTTCCCACCAGCTGGGTTTAAAACCACATCCCCAAGCCATTTCAGTTTTAGCCCTTACCCTTCTGGGGTTCTAAGACTTCCTAGGTCCCCAGTGCAAAGGGCAGGGAGAAGGTGGGCCTGGGTCTTCACATGCCCCCTGCCGGCAGTGCCCGACCTCACCCTCCGCAAATGGAAGTAGCTGGGGGTCTGAGGTCTATGCAGCCGTGAAAAGCAAGATTGCAGGGGACCGACCCTTGCCAGAGTCGTCTGTTACCCGCTCCCACATCCAGAAGCAGGAAGCGAGGACAGCACGGCCTCCGCAGGCCTGTCTTCCAGCACCAGAGGGCTGGTCTGTGTCACCTGTCCACATCATGCTTGGCACCCCATCATGCCCAGAGCGCGAGCTGACACAGCCCATGGGCCGGCAGTGGGCAGAGATCCCAGAGAGGCTGTCTCCTGGGCCTCTCCCGGACCAGCCCTTGCCCGACTGTCTGGGGAATGTGGCCTGAATTCTGAGTTGAAGAATCCAGCCGGAGTCAGCCCCGGTGACACCAGAGGGAGGAAGGAGAGGGACGGGTGTGGGGCTACTCACCGTGCCAGGCTTGAAGCTGAAGCTGACCAGCAGGAGGATCTGGGCCACCAGGACAGCGAAGGACAGGTTGGCGTGGATGTGGTAGCGCTGGTTCCGGATGGTGCTGACGGAACTGAGGGCAGAGAGGCAGGGGTGAGGCCCAGGCCCAGCGCTGCCACCACTGCTCCCTGCCACGCCCCCAAGGGCTGCCAAAGAGGCCTTTTATGGAGCCCATGCAGACGCTCTCACTCCCCACTCTCACACCTCAGTGGCTCCCTATTGCTCTAGGAAAGGCACCAGCACCTTCCACCGGCTACGGCCCCGGCTTCGGCCCCGCACAGCCTGCGTCCTGCTCCCCCTTCTGGCCTTTGCTGACTCCGCCCGCTCCTGCTCCTGCTCCCGCTCACAGTGTCCTTGTGTGTCCTTGTCTGGCTTACATGCACCCCAGTCCTTTCCGGGCTGTGGCCTTCACACCGGTTGTGCCTCCCTAGGAGAGGACTTCCGCTGGCCCAGAAGTGTGCACTCCTGGCCCCCCAATCCCCGCCCACTCTGTGTCCTATCCTCAGAGCTGCCCGCCTGGCTGTGGCGGGCTTCCTGAGCAGAGCTGGGGGATGAGGGAACCAAGGAACTGAGGTCTCAGCTCAACATTGGTGGCTCGACTGCCGCCACCCCTGCCCCCCACGGTTCCTGGAGTTCTGAGGAGCTGAAGGCCTCTCCCTGTGGATTGTGCTACAGCCTGACCTGGGAGCCCACAGTCACAGCCAGGCCGGGGGCCAGGTGGTCCTCAGAGAACCAGAGCAGGTGGAGGGGTGCTGGGCTCCAGAAGGAGCCGCCAGAGCATCATCTCCTCTGCAGCAGCGGATCGGGGAGGAGAGATAATCTCCCAAGCCCCAGCCCTCCAGGGAGGGGCCCATCCTGGATGAGGCAACAGCCCTGAGCAGCGGCCGGCATGTCCTCGAAGTCGTCTGCCCACATGGATAGTGCACACTCCACTTTTCCATCCCAGTTCAGAGAGGGCCTCAGCTTCCACCCTCTCCGGGGGGGCACAGACTCCCTTGAGCTCTGACTACATGTGGCTTCAGCCAGGAGGGGAAGGGGGCCTCCTGGGAAAGGGCCTTCCTGCCTCTCCAGCAGATACCTTGGACCCCTACAGAGCTGTGGCTTTGTCTTTGGGTAGGGGTCCTCCTGGTCTGGTCAAGCTCTCACCAGCCCAAGGGCCAGAAACACCCTTACAGAACGTCCCAGCGTAACTAAAGCAGGGTGCCCTCCAATCCCACAGCCCCTCCTGCCTCCCTCTTCCCTTCTCCAGCACCCCAACCCCTCCCTGCACCCCGGATCTCAAGACGAAAGCTGACTTTGGAGCAGCTGTCCAGCTGGAATGCGTCACGTTCAGGCTCTCAGCAAGGCCAGGCACTCGCCGCCTCCCGAGGACACACACCCAGCAGGCAGCTGAAGTGGGGCAGGCTTGCACTGGCATCTGTCCAAGGGTGCCAGACCTCCCCGGACACAGGAGAGAGAGGAGGACGACTCACGAGAGCATGGCGAAGGTGACCAGCGTGAGCACCAGGCAGACCAGGGACACGGAGCAGCCGATGTAGGTGATGGACGAGAGCGCCACCTGGTGTCCACGCGTGAGCTGTGTGGGAAGCAGAGCGGAGGCCTCCACATTGGTCCAGGTCCCGGAGGCGGAGGTGACCCGTGGAGAGGGTCCCCGGGCTGGTGCACAGCTAACGATCAGGCAGCCGCTGTCCCAGTGTGCATGTGGTAGGGATCACGGGAGCCTGCCCCTCCCCACAGATGCCCTGTGACCACCACCGACAGGGCCAGTCCCTTGGTCTCAGCCCTTGGACTGACGCTGGAAGGCTTCACCCGAAGGGCTAGGGCAATCACTCAGATTCCTCCACCTCCGGCTTCTGTCCTGCTAATTCCTAACTGCTGCCCTCCCGACCCGTCCCCACTCCCACCACCCAGCCGGGCCTCCGAGTCTACCCTGCAGCACCCAGGTGGGTTAAGACCCAGACCCAGGAGCCATAGGAGTGCGGTAAGACCCAGGAGGGGCACCGACTCCTCCCTGAGGATGCCAGGATGTACACAGTTAAAGTGCCTAGAGCCGAGCCAGGCACACGGGCCGAGCCGTCCTAGAGTTCGTGCGGAGTCAGCCACCATCCCTGACGTCCACTGGCACAGAAAGGAAAGTGGTAAGTGAGTCAGATGCAAAGCCATGAGGGACGGTGACACAAGCCTCAACTCTCCTGGCAGCACAGCCGCACATGGTGGCCCCTTCAGCTCCAGAAGCAGGAGCCTCAGATCACACTCACTTGACCCTGGGCTCCACGACACTCTGTGCTCCCTGAGCCTCACGCCTAGGATACCAGCTTCCGCACGCCCATCCCTGCGGAGCTGTCACTGCTTCCTGCTGTGGCTTCCTCCTGGGTCTGCATCAGAGACCCCACCAGAGCCCCTCCCCGTCGCCCATGTGTGGACACCAGACATCAAGGTCCCTCTAGCCTCGGCCTCAACAGTCTGGGCCTTTGCCTCAGCCACATCTCCCCTTGCCCTGCTCATCAGGATGTCATCGGGGACATAAGGAAGCAGCTCAGGAAGCTTACACACGTCCGGAAGGACTATGGGCCCAGGAGGCCCCAGTTCCCCAGACCGGGGATGGTGAGTGGATCATGCGGAGCAATCTGGGAGCCAGCGGGACTGCACCTGGGGATGGAGAACTAAATGGGCTTTTCTTCTCCCAGCTCTGTGACTCAGCCGGTCAACTCACTCCCCAGGGCTATGAAACACTTTGGAGCCTTGACTGAATGGAGGTGGGGAGGAAAATCCTGCAGGCCGCAGCCCTGAATGCAGGAGGGGGCAAGCCCCGTTTCACCTCCTGTTTGCCCACACCAGTTCCCTAAGCAGAAGGAATGCATGGGGGTCACTGTGCTCCCACAGCGACAACCTCGGCCATACCCCTGGATCGGGACCCCCAGTGTCCCCTTTTGCAGAGGGGCCGGCCGGAGGCATGGGGGTTCATCAGGTAGCCCAGGAAGGTGAAAGCCACCTAGAGCCACCTCCCCACACCGCGTGGCCTGAGACTCCGGCCCCTGCGATGTGCTGTGAGGAGGGCTCCCTGGACAGGTGTCTCCAGTGTAAGAAACGGGGAAGGGGAGCCGCATTCTTTGTCCCTCTAAGGAATAGTGAGAAATCCTGCAGGTAAAACCCAAACACTTGGCACTTGTCGCGCTCTCAGGGAGAGGAGAGGAGAGGCCGCCCCTCACCTCCAGAGACAGTTCTGGAACAAGTGCTCTTACAGAGATGTTTTTGGAAGTAAAACCACACACAAAATGCCAGCATTAAATGAGAATGCCCACTTTGCTGTCACAGGTAATTGAAAAGTCTCCTGGCTATTACGATGGCCCCGGAGACAGCGGGAAGCATCACATTAAAGGGTTTATGGACATCACGGACCCTCAGCTCTTTGTAGAAACTAAGGTCCACCTCGGTGGCACCCAACAAATGGAAATGGACTAACTAGCCATGAAAATAGGAGCACGTGAAGGGTGACAGCCATGCCTGGCTCACGGCACACCTTCAGCCCTCGGCCTCTGGGACCCCTCTCAGGTCTGGCCCCAAGCCGGGGCACTCCACGTGAACCTCCATGCTAGATCTTTCTCCCTGGAAGATAGAGAGCTTGCTCTGATGGACCACTGGAGTCCAGAGGTGTCCGCCTGCTGAATGCAGGTGGCAGGGGGCACTCTCCCCTCCTCCAGGGAAGCCACACCTAATCCACATGTGCGTGCCTGTGGCAGAGACAGCTGGTCGATGCCGCTGTGGCTCCCAGGCGCGCAGGAGACCCCACACAGCAGGCTCGCAGTGCCCAACAGAAGCTTCCCACGGGAGCGCTGCAGCCTGCCCACCACGCACAGAACCCCAGCCTCTGATCCATGAGCCTGCTCCACCCGGAACTTCTGATAACAGGCTTCCCACCCTTGCCGAGGACCCATAGCTGTCCAGGCCCACCATCGAGCAAGCGGAAGACCGGATGGCTGAGACAGGAAGAACGTCACAGCTGTCACTGGGCACCTGGGCATGCAGACAGTGACTCCTACAGCTGCCCTGTGGGTGGGCACCACTGTTCTCACTTGCAGAAGGAGAGACTACACAGCCAGGAGGGGCAGCACTGGGCTTCCATCTGCCACAAGCACGCATTGAGCACTACTGTGTACCAAGCTCAGAGCGCACGCCGCAGGGGGGAGGCAGGCGAATGCACGGGTGAATGAACAAGGTGGCTAGCTCCTGCTTGGACGAGGTGAGACAGGAGCCAATAGGGCCGCGGGGCGGACGGCCTATAGAGGACCGGGATTCGGGTGGTCGGTCTCAATCGGCCTCCGATGAGGGTCCTCTGGGTCCATCCTTACTCCTTGGAGCCAACGCATCCGCAAGTGCTGCTGGCTCCTCTGCTAACCCAGGCCACACACCCTCTCCTTCTTGATTCCCAGAGCCCCCACCTTTGTCTCGCCCAGTTCCTCCCTGCCCCCCACCCCAGTGTATCAGGGCCACCTTCAGTCCAGTCTCCATGGGCAGGACATCACCCAGCTCCTCTCCTGGATGAGACCCATATTCCTTCCCTCGGCCCTGCATCTCTGCCTCACCAACTGGTGGCCCTGTCAGAGGGCCCATACAGGAGAGCAGGACCCTCCCGGTGACTTGGGGGATGGGTGCAGGTCACAAGAGTGTGGGAGTCCCTGGAAACAAAAGCCATGAGGCACCCCAGGGAGCAGGCATGGCATCCATCCCTGTGGGACAGGAAGGTCAAGGAGGGGAGGGGAGGGGAGCAAAGCAGGGCCAGCAGATGCCACTGGATCAGGGAACACGGGGGACCCAGGTAAGGCCGGGAGCACCCGGCCGACAGCACCGCAGCATCGTACCAATGCCTGTCCCTCATCACGGGCCTGGCTGGGAGACCAGTTGCCAAGGGAACCTAAGGCTGAGCAGAGTGAAGGACAAGTGGGGCGCCCCGGGTGGCGCATACACACACACGCAGCCCTTCATGGCTGCTGACCCACGTGGCTTTCTCTGCCTCCGCCGCTCATCCTGGCTCTTTCCCAATGTCCAGTCTCCAGGCTCTCGTGAGCCAGCATCCCCTCAGCCATGCTCTCTGACCCCAGCTTAGCCACACCCCCTCGCTCGGCTGTGGACAGCAGGAGCCCAAGGCTCCCTGGGCCTCCAGGGTTTGGGGACAGTCCCTTGGCCTCACGAGGTGTAACTCTGAGGGAACACGCGGCCAGCCTCTGCCTGCATGAAGCCTGGGCTGTAGGCACATGGCGTGCTCCAGGGATGAGACCAAGGCCACAGGCCTGGGGACAGGCAGAAACAAGCTCTCTGGCTGGGTGAGGGGCACAGATTGGCACCCACGGGCCTGCATCGGGGGGGAATCTCCCCCACACTCCCACCCCCTGCACAGAGACGTGGCTCCTATGTCTTTAAGAAGACCTCTAACTTGTCATGGTCAGGCCAGCTACCTCGTTAAAGGAGTGAGCTGGGACGGAGCGCTGAACCCAGTCACCCCTTCACCCAGGTCCCCAGCCCTCGGGGCACACAGGTGCCCAGGTGCCTGAACAGGCACCACTGAAACCCTTACACAGCAGGAAATTCCATTTAAGGAAGTGTTAACACAGGGTTGTGGGGAGTGCCATGGAGTGGAAGAAGCAGTCCAGGCAGGAATCACAACGGGGCCTCTCCCTGGCAGGAGGGTGCGGCCCGCGGTCCCTGGGAAAACCTGGACCAGGGGCTGGAGGTGACAGGGCCACTGCCGGGAAAGCTGCCAGCAGCACAGTGAGGGAAGCGGGTATCTGGCCTTATTCCCTCTCCCCAATCTCCTGTTGCAGCCCCAGCGGACCAGGACCCTGGCTGGCAGAGGTCAGCCTCCCGGGTGCAGACCCCAGCAGGGGGACAGGGTGAGCCTGACAGCAAAGGCCCAGCCCAGCACACTTGGGGTCAAGTCCCTGCTGCACTCGCCACCCCCCCCCAGCCACACGGGGGCAGCCACACCATGGGGGACAGAGAGCCCCCAGCCCTGCCCCTGAGGCCGCGGCTGGGAGGCGGGAGCTGTGTAGTCCCTGGCTTTACACGGAAGCAAGGGTTCTGTCAACACTGCTGTGAAGCACTATGTTGTGCTGGGGGAGGCACGGACAGGGGAGACATGGGCCTGACCCGCAGCCACCTCTCGCCGTAGGAGCTGGGCTGCTGCAGGCCCCACACTCGGTAGCTGTGAGCATCTGTGCCCATTTGGAGCCGCACGCTGCCGCCGAGCAACGCCGCCTGGGGACACACTCACAGACACGGGCCTTTCCTGTCTGCCGGGGCCCGGGGGCTGCAGACACCTGACCGCCTACCAGTGGAGGCAGGAGCCATCAGCGGCCACGTGCTCGGGTTAAACAAATGAGGCAGGCCTGTGGGCTGAGTGGATGGCAACACACGGTGAACCCGCGAGGATCCCGCAGAACAGCCTGTCTCCTCCTCAACCCAGCAGCCCAGAACCTCCTGCCTTGACCCCAAATCAAGCCCTTGGCCTCCTGTCCCTCACACCCGGCCCTCCCAGATGGAGACACGCCTGCTCCCCCAACCCCAGCATCCCCACCTCCAGCCTGAGCAGCAATGGCTCCTGAGACTGGCGGGTGGTCAGTGTCCCTCTGCGGGGCAGCCCAGCCCCCAACAGCAGCACAGCACAGCACAGCACAGCACAGCGTTCTCCCAGAAGTTCAGTAAAGGAGGCACCGTCTCTAGGACTGTAGGGTCTGGCCCATGGAAGAGGTGAGCACCCAGCAGTACCCAGCCAGCGGCTGCCCCAGCAGTGTGGTTTCCCCCCTAGATGCTCCTACCCCACCTCCAGGGCCTGTTTCCACACATCCCGGTGAACAAAGCAGGCTCCCTGTGCGGCGGGGTCCTGAGGGGAGAGACGGAGCTGTAGCCTATGGCCCAGTCCCCCAGAGAGGCAGCAAGGCCACCAGGGGGAAGGGCCCTGGGAGCCCAGAAGAGAGACAGGCAGGAGGGGGATGGGAGGGGCGGGGAGGGCGAAGCAGGGGAGGGAGCAGCACGGGAGCACCATCAGCAAGAAGACAGGTCTCCCAGGGCCCAGGACTCCACCAACCCTCAAAGGATGAATGCAAAGGGGTCAGAGAGTGCGGGGAGGCTCAGTCCTGACTCAGGTCTGCCGCACCCCAGCCTAGTCCTGCTCTTTGGGGACGTCACCCAACTCCTCGGGCTGGCTGCTCAGCCCCCAGGTGAGACTTGCTCATTTGGACGTCACTGTCACCTTAGTTAGGCTGGGTGCTTGGGCTTAGTTCTTGGGGCTGGGTGCTCCGAGCTCAGTACTCCAGGAAAGTCACAGGTGGGGAGGCCGAAGCTCAGGGCAGGCACTTGCAGAAGGCCACACAGTTCGTCAGGAGAGGGACCCTGAGCGTCTGCTGGCCAGGGGGCAGAGTGGGGCCACTGCTGAGGGCACCCCAGCTATGGGGACAGGACCACACACAGTAGGTTCTCATCAGAAACTGCGTGAGGAAGTGACAGGCACAAGGGAGACCGCCTGAGCAAACCTGCTTCCCCATGGCGAATGGAGCGGGCGCATCTCCACGCAGGCTGGTCCGGGCAGTCAGGGACACGCCCAGCAGGACCACAGAGGCAGCTCCCAGGGGGCCCTGGAGCAGCCCCAGCCACGCCCTGCAGTTAGGCTCCCGCGCTGCAGCTCCCCACACCCGCCCCACCGCCCAGAGCCCGCCAAGCGGCTTCAGGATGCCGCACCAGGTGCACGTTGTGGCTGGGCCCAGGGTGCTCGAGGGGACCCTGAGGGATGGGGGTGCTGCAGAGGCGAGACCCCCGGCACACACGTGCACACATGCCCTGCAGCGCTGGCCTTAGGAGGCGCGATGTGCCCCCGAGGTGCCCTTCCCTCCCCGCCCTGCGGCTAGATTTAGAAATGCCCAGAAAAGCCTGGAGTTTGCTTCGAGACATGGGCTCCTCTGAGTCACAGACCACAGACTCCAAGGCCTCTGGGGAGGCTTCTTACATAAATTCATGAGGCCGGCTGCGAGCCTGCACACATCATATCCAAGTGGAATTCTGGTTTCAGAGAGAAATACTTGTCTTCCGCTTTTCGCAAAGCCCCGCATAGGGGATATGTCATTTTCCCACCCCAGGAAAGAGCCAGAAAGACTTTTCTGTCCTCCTAGGAGCGGAACAGCAGTGCCCCTGTGAGGAAGGGGGCGGGGGGGGGGTGCGAAGTGTGGGGAGGGTAGCTGGAGGTGCAGGGACTGTGGTCAAGTGCAGCCCCCGCCCTGGCCTGCTGGGGGCAGCAGCTGCTTGGTCACGACGCCCCAGGTAGCCCAACCTTTTTTTTTTTTTAAGAAAAACAAAATTCAAAATTTCAGATAATTTCTTTTTTTAAATATTAATAGCCGAGCTAAAGGAATCGTGCCAACTGGCCAGCCTCCGGACCGGGTTCTGTGGCTCTGTCTTCCTAAGCGGTAACTTGGCCCTGACCCCCGCCCGAGTCTGCCCTGGGGAAGGTTAGGAGCTTCCAGGGACTGGCTTTCCCAGGTGCACCTGTCCTGGCACAGTGCTCCCACTGCCCCCTCCCTAGAACAGATGCCCCTCCTGGGCCGCTCCCAAGGGACCCGCTGGAGGAGCCAAGCCGGGGTGAGAGGGCCTGCAGGAGGCGAGCAGGGGAGCGGCGGCACGGGGAGGCAGCGCAGAGTGGGGTCTGGCTTCCACCAACGCATGGGCCCTTCTCACCATTGTACAGACAACCAGACTGCCACCCAGGAATGTGGACCTCGGGTGGGGTCCCAGAAGAAGGTGGGACTGACTCGTCTCTATGGCTTCTGTCACATCAGCCCTCATCCCTCCAAGTCCTCATGGTTCCAATTCCCCTTCCTAGGAATCCTGTCTCTGAGTCGGTCACTGGGGCCACGGTGGTGGCTCCCACAGGGGCTGCGGTGATCCGAGCCCCACCCCTCCCTGGGTCTGGCTGGGCTAGCCCACCGCAGCAGCCACCCCTGCCGACCCCGTTTCACAGTCCCCAGTGCCTCTGTGGGCCAGTTCTGAGAAACAACAGTCCCAGCGCCAGCCTCCTGTCCTGGTCCCCAGTTCCCCGGGAACAGGCCGTGCGAGTCCGCCTCACTCCTTGTGCAGCCGCCCGTGGCATCCTGGTGTCCAGAGAGAGGCCTTCCTGGCCTCCCTAAGCCCTAACCCCTGTTCACGCACAGTTCCCACCGCACACCCTCACATGGCCTCTGCCCCGGCACCAGCCCCAGGCCAGTGGCAGGGAGAAGCAGGGCAGCCGGAGGCGCTCTCAAAGCCGCCGTGCCGGAGAACAGAGGTTACAAACTGCCTCTTCGAGCTGTTACTTTTACTATTTAGTTCCACACAGCTGCACGCACAGGGGCCCAGCTCGCCAGCCGGGGCTTCAGTCCAGGGTCTCCCGGCCCGTGAAAGGCCCAGAAAGGTACCTTGGTACATTTCTCCTGATCACACACTGTGACATGACCTCACATAGGGGACCTTACATAGGGGACCTCACATGGCTTCATAAATATGAGGTGTATGGGGACGCCTGGCGGGCTCAGTCAGTTGAGTGTCTGACTCTTGATTTCGGCTGAGGTCACCGTCTCAGGGTCATGGCATCGAGCCCCGTGTCGGGCTCCACGCTCAGCACAGAGCCTGCCTGACAGTTTCTTCTCCCTCTGCCCCTCCCTGCACTTGGTCTCTCTCTAAAATAAATAGAATCTTAAAACAAAACCAAACAACCAAAGCCAAGATGTTTGTTCGCTACTCTGCATCCTCTCCTCTCCCCATGACAAAGCCTTGGTGATGCCTCCAGGTGGCCTGCACCATTACAATCCGCTCGAACAGCCGCACGTTGGCTCTTGGTGGAACATTCTATTAACACAGAGGCGGGGAGGTGCGAAGTCCTCCCTGTTGTGGAGGCACCAGAGCCCACGCACTCTGCCGCGCTAGGCCCATTTAACACTTCCGTTTTCTGTTACGTCCACGACAAACCAGGCTGGAAATAGCGTTTTACTTATCATCTTGCTTTCCGATTTTTGGAATTCCACGATGCAGATCCTCGTGGGTGTACCGACAAGTCATGGTCTGCCTTTCTGGACGTATAGGGACACCACACTGTCTTGACCACGGGAACTTCACGGGGACCCACTCTGTGCCATGAAAAGTCTCTCCTACCCTGTTTCCTAACTTTCTTGACTACACTCAGAATATTCTGTTCCAAAATTAACCTGAAGATAATTTTAAGGAGATGGTTCCTAACAGAAGAGTAAGGACCACTATTGCCAGCCAGCCACAGCTGGGGTGACCGGTGCTCTGGGTCAAGGGGGCCCCACAAACCAGCTCATAGGCGACCCCGTGGGGTCGGCACTCCGTGGGAGGGATTTGGGCCTGTTTCCCACTCGAGGAGCACAAAGCGTGTTGTTCCCCACCCTGGGGTTGTGGCTGGCCAAGCCCCTCACTCTTGACCAACGGATGGGGACCCCGTATCATAGTCCTTCCCACAGAGAAGAGTGAGCAGAGCAAGGCCAGGGACATCCCTCCATGACCCAGCCCAGCCACCCCAGGCACCATGGAGAGGGGTTCCACGGAAGCCCTGCTGGGGCGCGGGCCAGGGCAGACCAGCAGAGGGAAGGCGGGTGTGGCCATGAGCTCTGGGGAGAGACCCCAGACCATGACGCCCCCTCCCAGAGGCCCTCGGGAAGATGGAGAAAAGCCATCCTGCTGTTCTCACTAAATGAGCTGAGCCACAGATCAGCATCTGCTGGCGATAACGCCGTCACTGTCGAAACGTTCCTCAGAATGCTCATTTTTAGCATGGGTAATTTTGAATCATTTTCAAATCAACCTTTCCTGGCAATGAGCAGATACGATTTGCTCCCACGAAGTCACCCACAGACTGTCCGAATCTGGTGTCACCTACACCGAGTGCTGACAGATTTGTATCCTAAATGCTCTGTGATGGGTTTTTTTTAGCTCCCTGGACTGAGCTGCCTCCCTTCCTCCCCGTCCTGCCAACATCCCAAACCCAACTTCCTGCCCACACCCACCACCCAGCAGCCCCTTCCACATCACAGAGGCCCACAGCATGGACCTCGCTCTCTGCGTGCCAAGGACCCAGAGGAGCCGTCTGGAGGCTGGGCCCCAGCCCCAGCTTCAGGATCTGGAGAGCAGAGCAAAACCTGGGGCTCCCCTGCCCCGGGTGACCCTGGGCAAATCCCCTGAAATGGCAGGACGGCTGTCCTGCCCACACCAGCACTCACACGCGGTCTGCTCCTCTGTGTCATGACAGCCCCTCTGCCCCTGACATTTGGGTCTGAAGCCCCGGCTTTGAGCCCTGGCACTTTTCCCGAGAGCCCCCCCACCCCGGCCCCTTGCTGCCATGTGCCTCTGCTCCTTCCTCCCCGGCCCGTGAGGCTGCGGCCTCCTCCCCGCAGTCGCTCACCCGCACCCGTCTCCGGGAGACCCTGTGGGCTGGGCCCTGCCTCACACCACCCTCTTGGCTTCCAGGGGGCCCTCGCCATGCACGACAGAAGGTGCTCTCAAGGGCGGAGCGCCGGCATTCCCTCTCAGGGGATGCGTCTGCTGCTTCGCTCCCAAGGCCCAGACCAGTGCCTTAAAGGCCTTGGGTGGTCCGCTCAAACCCAATTCTTCATTGTGGGATGAATGAATGACCCCAGCCCATCCCCCTCTCTGGGCCTTGCCGTCTCCACTCAGCCACCGCAGCCTCAGATTGTCCCCGCCCCACGGGCACATTCATTCTGCAGGCACATTCATTCTGTGTTTCCCGCTGGGACAGCTGAGGTGGGTCGGTGACTCCCACGTGGTGCCCAGAGGACACGATGGAGGCACATGGGCTGAAGCCCTGGCAGGACAGGCAGAGACGGAGGCACAGGCCTCACAGTGGCGGGGCCCGCCACTCCCCCAGCCCGACAAAGGTCTGTACAGAACATGACAAGAAGGAATGAGGAGAGCCTGGGAACGAGTGAGGTTTCGGAGGGCGCCCCATGCAGCCCAGGTAACTGAGGGCCTCTCTCCACTTCCAGCCACTCTGGAACCTTCTACTTCACCCCCCCACTTCCGATGTGCCCACGGCACTGGCACTGGCACTGGCCCACCACCTGACCTCCCTGCCGCTAACGGTACAAAGCCACAGCACACACCCCGACTTGGGCAGCACCAGGCAGAAGAGTGGGGGGACAGGAGGGAAAGGGGGTGTTACATCGCTTCTATACTATTATCGACAAACTGTTTTATATAAAACATATAAGTGGATATAGGTAGATGATATCCACACATATTTGAGAACAAATCTACACATATACACAAATGTAAAGCCCTGTGTTTTGTAGGAAATAATCCACTTTACTTCCAACTAGACAGATACCACAAAATTTTCTGACTGAACATACCAATATCTTAGCAATCAACCTCCTGACTTTAGCACAAAATTTCATGTTCCACTGGGGTCTAGAAGCCAATCAAGTCATTCCCATGCAGGGCCCAGGGACTGATCATAGTTGAGAAGGGGCATTGGCATTTTTAAAGAGTACTTTTTCAGGTGCCTGGGTGGCTCAGTGGGTTAAAGCCTCTGCCTTCAGCTCAGGTCATGATCTCCTGGGATCGAGCCCCGCATCGGGCTCTCTGCTCAGCGGGGAGCCTGCTCCCCCCACCTCTGCCTGCCTCTCTGCCTACTTGTGATCTCTGTCTGTAAAATAAATTAATAAAATCTTTAAAATAAAATAAAATAAAGTAAAGAGTACTTTTTTTTTCTCTTCCAAGCTTGCCTTAAACCAATGAAACAAACATCTAGCTCTCCGGGCGACCGCACAGCTGCCAGCTTGATACTCCGGCACAGAGAAACCCAGGCAGGAGCGCCTCCTCCACCCTTAGCCCCAGGCTCCAGGGAAGGCCGTGGCCCCATCGGAGAAGAGGACAGACACCCCCCTGGTGTGCCGGGCTCTCCCCGCGCCGACTCCCCCACAGCACAGAGGCTCCTCAGCCCTGGGACTGAAAGCAGAGGACGCTGGCACACCTGCCTTGGGCACGTAGACCCTTGGGAAGTACCGAGGCTCCGCACAGGGCTGCCACAGGGAACTTGAGGCAAAGGTTTTGGTTTTGATTTGGTTTTTTACTAAAAGTGTAGAACGTCACAAATGTCACGCATCACAGGGTCTCCATGATGAGTGGGACCACCCGTGTGCCCCGCCCACACCCTGAGGTCAGAAGGACACGCTGTCAGGGCTCGGGGACCCGGTGCAGCTCTTACCTCCATCGGCACCACCTGCATCAGGATGGCGAAGTTGGTGAGGTGAGTGCAGCGGCAGACGGAGTAGCTGAGGTTCCCCTCGGCGAGCTCACAGCCCTGGTTGGACCAGATGCCTTCTCCAGAGCTGGGGACACAGGAGAGAGAGGCAGCAGGCTGAGAGCTCAGACGTGCTGGTGCCCGTTAGAAGGACCGCGGGTACCCGCCCTGGACCCACAGCCCGGGAGAAGACATGTGCTCATCCTACGACGCACCAGCCCCACTTCTGGAGAGCTCTGAGCAGCACGCCCGGGACATGCCTGGGGACATGCCTGGGGACATGCCCGGGGACATGCCTGGGGGGGGCCCTCACCCAGGGCAGGCAACACTACGAAAGCAGCCCAGGGCCCACCACAGGGTGCACACAGACGTGAGAAAATGCGGCATGTCCATCGCAGATGTGTATCCGCGTGGGGGGAAGTGAGCACTCGCACCGCACGCCTGCGGCACAGTCGGGCAGGACACATGCGCATGAAGCAGAGCGGGACGGCGTGTGCTCCACCGCCGTGGCCCCGAGCGACACGCGTGGTTCCGAGGACACCCTGACCGGCCACCTCCCATGAGAGGGGCTGAGACCGAGCTGTCAAAGGGGTCTTTGCTTTCTTACAACATTTCACTTTTTTACAGAAGTGATTTAGGCCTTGTGTTACGTCGTGGTGTCGCCGCCTGGCCGGAAGTGGCTGCCGGCAAACGGGCTCAGGTGTTCACTGTGGTTTCCTCCTACGCTAAGAACATCAGGGATCATCATTTGCTTCCGTGTCTCTCTGTCTTCTCAAACTCCCAAGATGTTTCCAAGACTCTTTCCAGCAATGACACCTTTGAGTTATCAGCAAAGACAGACGTTCATTTCAACCGAAGGCTGGGCCCTCGGGGAAAGCTTTTATGAAGATAAGCTCATGCAAGGGCAGTGGTTTCTGTGGACGCAGCCCATGAGGGATGTGGCCATCCCGGGAGGGTGCCGCTGTCCCGTGGGGGAGCGCGCGCTGGCGGCACTCGTTTCGGCCCCCGAGGTGGGCGAGTCCCTGCGGTGACGACGAGGTGGGACTGCGTTCTGGTCCAGGCCTGGCTGCTGTGGAAGCCGAGGGGGAGCAGGGAAGGGACAGTCAGCCGCGCTGGCTGCCGGGCTCCACGCAGCTCCTCTGTCTGTCTCCCCAACACAGACGCCACACTTCCTTCCCCTGGAGGCCAACCTGAAGCCCGCGGGCGCTGGACCACACGAGCCCGGTCACGGGGATGAACGACGCATCTCTCCGTCACACACAGCAATTAGGAATTAAAAACCAGGAAGGTCACATCTTCCCAGATGGAACCACAAAGGTGTGGTGACACATGCATTCGCCAGGGCAGCTGAGCCCCAGGTGGCACCGCCTCCCATGGGGGAAGGACCCACTTCCCTGGGGCAAGCCCATCCATGAAGGATCTGCCACGTGAGCCAGGCCAGGCAACACCGAAGAACGTAAGACACACACGACCCTGTGACCTAGAAGTCAGCGTCAGAGCAGAAGCTGCCCGCTCGCACATGAGACTAAAGTGTGGGATAAACACGATCAAATCCGACACAGCAGCTGAGGCAGTGCGGGCCGAGTACAGCACTGAGTGTGGCGGCATAGGACGAGGAGCACGGATCTGAACAAGACCACGGATTTTTGTTGAACGTAATTATAACTCACACTGAAGTTATTGAAAAAACACCTCAAGCCGTCCATGCTGTGGCCTCCAGAAGGGCATGGGGAGGGGTCAGGAAGGAAAGACGGTCCATGGGACACTTGCTCGTACTTTCTAGAAGAGTAACGCGCCAATGTATTCCCTGTACCACTTCCTAAAGTCTAAAGTGAGCCAGCATTCTCAGTGCAGTGAGAACATCTTTGAGAAAATAAAGAACATTTTCTGAGACAAACAGAACCTGGCAGCAGACTTGCGCTGAGGTTCAAGGAATATGCTGGACAGAAATTTCAATCTATAGACAGAGCAGCTGGAAATGGATGAGAATGAAGGAAAACGTGCAACTGTTGTCTTATTTTCAGTGTCTCTAAAGGGCAACTGATTGAAGCAAAAACTCCAGCAAGGCGTCATGTGCTTCCGGTGTCTGCATGGTCCAGGGAGCGACCAGAGCGGGACAGGGCCCGACGCTGCTGTGATGTCGCAGACCACTTGCAGAGTGGTGTCCTATCACCGGAGGCAGATGCAAGGAACCAGAGACACATATACTGGGAGCCCTGGGACAGCCGCTACGGAAGATCACAGGGCAGCTTAGAGGTCAGTCATGGCAATAAAGCAGCGTTGTGACATATGTCCTCACTCCAAGTGATGTAAGAAAAGAGAACAGAGGAGACAAAAAAAGAGATGAAGAAATTTGAAAATAGGCAGTAAGACGGCAGCTTTCTGCCCAAACACATCTGTAAGCACATTAAATGCCAATTGTCAAAACCCACCGGTCAAGAACAGAAACACTCCAAAGGGATCAAAAAGCAAGATGCCACCACACGTAACCTAGAAGAGACTCACTTTAAGCACAAAGGTGATACATAAAGAGGTTGAAATGTAAGATGGGGACAGACACAGCATCCAAGCACGGAGTAAGGGAGCCAGAAGGGCTGTTGTCGAAGGTAGGCCAGGTGGGACTCAGAGCGGCCAATATTCCCACCAGGACAGGGACACGGAGCAGTAAGGGTCAGTTTCTAAGAACACGGAATGATCCTAACTAGAAAGGCTACTAAAAGCATACCCAAACCTGGAGAAATCTCAGTGGAGAAACAGTTCCCTCACGACACGGAGACGCTGCCACCCTCTCCCGTGAACCAGTGGGACCAGCGGGCCAGAAAGTCGTAAAGTCACAGAAAGCCCGACGACCTCTATCAACATGACCTCGCCGGATGTATCAGACCCCGCCAGGAGCGACAGTCTTGGAGGAAGCAGGGCGTTCACCAGGACTGAACACAAGCTGCGTCATCACACAAGATCTTAGAAACTTAAAAGAACTGAATTTTTTAAAAAACTGAATGTTTTCCTTCCTGTCTTCTTGTCAACAGAAATCGATCACCAATCAGGAGCGGAGAGATCTCTGGAAAATCCCCAAGCAGTCAGACTAACTGATGCATTTCAAAGCAGCACGCGGCTTGAAGAGGAAGCTATGGAAAAGGCCAGAGAACATTTTATGAAAATGAGGGCCACGTGCCGACACCGCGGGACTCAGCCCAGTCAGCATCCGCAGGAGACGCGCGGCCCGAAATGCCTGCATCAGAAACCGTCGGGGGTGCGCCTGGGTGGCTCAGTGGGTTAAAGCCTCTGCCTTCGGCTCAGGTCATGATCTCAGGGTCCTGGGATCAAGCCCTGCATTGGGCTCTTGGCAGGGAGCCTGCGTCCCCCCACCCCTCGCCTGCCTCTCTGCCTACTTGTGATCTGTCAAATTAATTAATTAATTAATTAAATCTTTAAAAAAAATAAAAAGGAAGAAGAAAAGAAACTGTCAGGCCTCTGCCACCATGGCCCGCGCCCTCAGCAAACAGCGCCCTGGATAAGCAGATGTGAGTAACTGAGGGACAGAGAGATTAAACCAGTCGGTGGAGAACAGAAATGCAGGGGAGAAAAACCAACGAAGCCAGAAGCCGTCTCTTTGAGAAAGACAGTGAGGCTGACAAATGTCCAGTACGAGGGACTGCGGAGGGAGAGAGGGACACAGCTGGCAGATGCCCAACGTGGAAGGGGCGCGCACACAGGCCCCCCACAGGAGCATGGGCGCGGGGCCCCCACTGTGCTCGTGCTTTAACCACACTGCAGACAAATCCTCCGAAAACTCAACTGTCCAAACTCACAAAGAAGTAGATGGCCTGAGTAGTTCTGTGTCAACCAAAGACATTCCATGGTGGCCAGAGGCCGGCCAACCACAAAACCAGGCTCAGGCGGCCTCAGTGGTGAGTCCGAACGAACGCGTGGGGAAAAAACAGACGTGTTCTGCAGAAACTGTCTGACCCGCACCTTTCACGAGGGGACGGCTGCCCTGGTACAAAAACCAAAGACGTGACAAGACAAGAAAACTGCAGACCAGTGTTCTCTGTGAACACAGATGTGACGTCACCGCCTGCAGCGAGTGACGCTCAGATCACCTCAAGCAAGTGGGCTCTCCAGGACGGCAGAGCGGGTGCACACTCAGCCATACTCGCCACCACCCAGATGTGTCCCCGGACCAGAGGGGCCGCCGCAGAACACCACCCGGCAGTGAACCGTAGCAGGAAGCCGTCAGCACAGGCGACAACGCAGGGTTGTCACGCTCCATGACTCCATGAAGTCAGACACGACACACACGGTGGCTCCGTCCATGCAGCACGCTTGCAGACGTGGAACCGTGTGGGTGGAAGACACGGCTGTGGCTGGAGTCCACAGACTCCACAAGAGCTGGAGTCCGAGGAGTGGTGGGGAGTAGGCCCGGGGATCTGGTGGGGTTGGGCACTGGCCTGCATCCTGACTGCGGGGCTGACACCGCTGGACTCGTCTGTCCAAACCCCTAGAGCTGCGGGACCAGCGTGCCTATCTCCGACGGGCGCTACTTGCTAATAAAGAAGTCCCTGGGGACGGGGACAGAAGTGTCCTCATGCTGCACGCTGGGTGGTGGTCGCCCTGGGAAGTGGGGGCAGAGAACGGAGGGGACAGAGTGTTCTTTGACATCATCTGTGATGTCTTCGTTGTTTTATTCTTGAAAATATAAACACGCTGATCATGATAAATTTGCGGCAACAGGGAAGCGGTTTTCAGAGTATTCTCTGTACTTCTCTCTGTTCGGAAGACATCTTCAAAAACAAGTGCCAGCAGCGTGTTCTGTTGCTACCAAACTCTGTCTGCCCCGCTCCATCCATAAAATATTTCCCTGAGATCAATGCCCCCAAATTAGGACAACCCTTTCTAGACGGACATGTTCGGCATTTGTTTTCATAATTTGCAAAGAAATGATGGGCTGCAGCCGGGTCAGCTCGGCCACGGCAAAACCACTGCGATTCTAGCGTTAGCCATGCGTTCTGCAGGCTGTGGGATGTGTGCACATAAGGGAACAGCCAGAGGAAGGCGCTCCCCGCTCCCAGCGACAGGAAAGAAGTGGGATTTGCTGGGCGCTAGGGGGGATGGGCTGCACTTCCTGGCTGTGCTTGGAGCAGAGACGGGGATCCAGCACACACCACACCAGCCCAGCACCTCGGTCTGATCTCCTGGTCACCGAGAGTGGGGAAGGGAGGGATCTTCTCTGATCCGCAGAGCCGCTGAGAAGAGCCTGACCCCGAGCCCTGTCTGCTCCTGATCCTCTCTCATGCTCTCCTACAGCAGCTCCGTGGCCCCGGGCGGGAGGGGGAGGGAGGTTCTGCTTTCTTTCCCTGCTCTGCCCGTGAGGGCCACTCACGGGGGACCTCACTCACAGCAGCATCACCATTAGAATTTCATCAGGAGAAGGTCTCCTGATAACGGTGGGTGCCTGTGGAGAGGAGCAGGGCTGGGTGTCCAGCCCAGAGGGGTCAGTGGATTCCAAATTCCTCGTGGAGGTGCTGAGAAGGACGCCCTGGTCTGTGCCTGTGCTCCCAGAGCTTCAGCAGGGCTGACGTCAGTGCACCCCAGGGCGGCCACTGGCCATCGGGGCCGTGAAATCCTGAGAGGCCTGCGGGCCCACCAGCAAAGAGCGGCTCACCCAGCCCCTCCCCAGTGCGACACCCAACCCCCAGCACAACCAGGGCCCAGCTCACCGGGCTTTTGGCGGACCAGGTGAGTGTTCTGAAGCGTGCTGAGTCCTATTAGGTGCTAATGTGGCCTTCAGAGAAAACGTGACCCAGCACCCCCTCCAGCCCTCGCCTGGGTCCCAGGATTTGCTGGGCGCTAGGGACAATGCAACCACGGTCTCCAGAGGGGTGACCGGATCATACCCCGACCAGGCACTGCGCACCCACCGCCCTGCTCCCCTCCCCCCATCCCCGCCCTGGGGCCGCCCGCTGGCAGTACCTGAAGTCCAGGAAGGCGCAGTACAGGAACACCTGGCTGCTGCTGTTGGTGGCCTTGCTGCGCTGACTGTGGGACTGAAACATAAGGGCGGAAATGCTTCATGAGGCCGCTGGAGAGGCCAGGCTCCCAACACTGAGCTCAACACCCCACCCGCAGCCCCCGGGACCTCAGGGTGGTGTTGCAAGAGGCCACGGACTCCTTCTCAGCCCTGTCGTGGTCAGAGGGCCACGGCATCCAGCCCGCATCACAGTCCCCTCTCCTTCGCCCACTGCAGCCTGGAAGCCAGGGCTTCGGTCTCAGGGCCTCTGCACTTGCTGTGTCCTCCCTTAAGAATGCTTTTCCCCCAACACATGCCCCCTATTTACCGTGGGTCTATGTTACATGTTAGTCCCAGTGGCCCTTCCCGCCCACTCAAACAGCCGCCCGAGCAGCCCGCCCGAGCAGCCCGCCCGAGCAGCCCCTTCCTCTCGCCTATTCTCTTTCCAGCCTTGCTCACCAGGCAGGACACGCATTCCCGTATTCATCCGCCTGCTCTCTTCCCCCCGGGCAAGCATACACAACGAGCCCTTGTCCGTCCGGGGCACTGCTGTGCCGCTCGTGCCCGGCCAGAGAAGGCCCACAGCAGGCGCTCACTTCAGACGGGTTGAGTGAGAGGACAAAGGAACGACCAAGCGACCGGATCAACCAGTGACCTTGTTCCTAGGACTCTTGTTCTCCCCACAGAGAGAAAACTCCAGGCCCTGGACTTCTCCGGGATGCCAGCTCAGGCCCACGGCCACAGCTGCTCTGCCCGAAGCACGTCGCAAGGGGTCCGCCAGGGGCTACAGCAGGAAGCTCGGGAAGCCGGGGCTGCTCCTGGACACACCGTGTCGCACAGACGCACAGTCATAAAGTCGGACCTCTCCCGCGGCTGCTCACCTTTCCCGCCGTCTCATGTGCTCCGAAGACCCTACCCCAGCTCCACGGTGGGGCCACATGGGCCACCGTGGGAGTCAGCCTTCTGCAGGACAGGGGAGCAATGGGACGGTTCCCTGCCACCTCAGCTCCAGACGTACCAGCTTCTCTTTCCCGTCACATGCGCGCCTGCAGCAGCCCTGATGGGTGCCCCCTGCGGCCATCACAAACTCCGTCCTCCGCTTCACGCGAGGACCACGGCGGGTAGTCCCCCAGTGCACAACATGGTGACCTCAATGCCGTGTCTTCCTGATATCTCGGCAAAACACAGAGTACGTGGAAGTACTCGCTGCATGAGTCACAGTGGAAGTGCCACCTTACAGGCACGGTTTCCGAGGGCACGTGCGAGGACATCTGCCAGCAGCACGGCCCACTGCGCGGGGCCGCAGGAGAAGGTGCATCAGAAACCAACCGGCCGTCCTCTCTCCACGCACATGCCACATCAGGGCACAGGGACCGGTGCTCAGGGAGACAGGTTCAGCTGAGCCTCAAACCCTAAAAGAAGCTGGAGGGACTACACAGCACAACCCCAGACTCGAGAGATCCTTACTCCATTCCCAGACTCTGTCCAAGGGGCCCGACACAGGACACCACAGAGTGTGGTTCTCTAAGTGCCGCAGTCAGGAGCCTGGCACGGCCTATCCTTGTGCCTCTCCAAGGGCAGAAGCCAGGGCTGGGGGTGGGGACAGCAGCTTAGGTTTTCACAAGCCCTTGAATTTGAGGCCACCTGCCCCTCCCCATGCCATGTCCCAGCCATCGTGAGTATCACGCTCAGACACGGAGACCCCTCCTGCAGCCGCTTGGGGACACAGAATGTTGTCAGCCAAGGAGCCACGACACACAAACCCACCAAATCCGAAGTACTGATAAGGACCAGGTGCTTGCCCCCACCTGGAATTGCCTAGGTGCCTTTGGCCCGAGTGGCCCTGGGCCTGCCCCAGGACAACATCAGGGGTCACTGTGCATGGACAGGCATACCTGCGTGTTCCCATGCGACAGAAAGGCAGGTGGACACCAGCCAGGACAGGAGGGAGCCTGAAGCTGGCTCACGGAGGACTGGGGCATGGAGGTCTGGAGGAAGAAGTGACGCCACCCCTTCTGACTGCAGCGTGTGGCCGGCTCAACCCCCTTCTTGCCACTGAGGCCTCTCCCGGTCCCCCTCTGACTCCTGATCCACATTCATGGGGATTTAAAAATCAGCCCGACTGCAGCCCCGACTGCATCAGCACACGTGTGGTCGGAAGGGCGGAGGTGCAGACGGAGCTCCCGGGGTCTGGAGCCAAGGTCACACCCTGAGTCGGGAACCTCCTGGCCTGGCAGCCGGGGCTCCTCCTGACGCAGAAACAGCAGAGGGCCTCCTCATGTCTGGATGCGCAATCCAACTGGAACAGAGGCCCTCAGCACGTCTCCAAGAAAGGAGGCCTAGAATGTTCCCAGGAGCTTGAGTTGTGAACACATGGGAGTGGTACGGCCAGAAAGAGGAAGGTGAGTCATCGAGTCACGGCCCGATTTCCCGGAGAAACGTGGGAGGCGTTAACGCCCAACGGCCTTGCAAGTGCAGGGACCAGGAAATGGGGCGCAGGACAGGGCCGTCCTCTGACCCCTTCCTGTGTCCTGACGATGAGGCCCAAGCGGTCAACAGAGAGAAGGGTCTTCAGCAAAGAGCTTTTCCTGCTTCCAGCCTCCTGACTGTCCCAGACTCACCTCCCTGAGTGTCACAAGGCCCTAGAGCACCTCCTGCGGGGTTGGAGACTTCCTCAGACAACCCAAATGCTAGGAAGACGGCAGTGGGACTAACCAAGTATTTACTTGTGCTCTTCGTAATCAAGGTACAGAAAGGCACCTGCTTCTCAGGAGAGGAGAAAATCCTTCAGACAACAACCTGTCAATGTTCCTTGCTTGGAAATCTGCGTTTCATCCAGGAGTATGGTTTTTCCTACAAACACGGTGGGGAGCACCTGCCTGTCCCTCCCCCAAGCAAACACACAGAACACTCTATGATTCTCAGTTCTGACCCTCAGCAGAGCACAGGAAGCACTCAGGGCCCCACGCCCGGTGCCGGAGGCAGGGGCTCCGGGATGTGAGCCTGCCCCCCGCTTGCCCCCACCCAGCTCATCTCACCGCAAGCCAGGGCCAGGGCTCCAAGTGGCCGAGATGTCCCACCGCGGAGGAAAGCAGGAAAAACAGAAGTCATGTTGGGAGACTGATGAGGAGCCCCTTCAACCAGCCTCCAAGTCCCGGGGTATGTGAACGTGTCTTATCTCTGTGAGCTCAGCAGGCGGACACATCCCCTCCCCACAGATGCTCACACAGGCCCTGGTGGCTGGGGTGGGGCCCCACGGAGGAGACAGCGGAGGAATCACCTCCAGAAAGAGGGTGGAGGGCAAAAGGTCAGATGGGGAGGGTTTTTAACTCAATGGAGCAGGGGCTCACTGTCCCATGCAGGGCCCAGCAGAAGTGGGCAGCATGGGGAAACTGAGGACACACCCATGTGCCGCATTAACCATTCACCCCAGGCTGCGTGGGGACCACAGGCGCCCTTGTTCAAGGTGTCAATCAGGTCACCTGAGGACACCCCGAAGGCCCTGACCCAGGCCCTTGCCCTGCCCCCCCTGTCCAATGCTGCCGGAACGACCTCCTACCAGACCTTCCAGGCGCATGAGGCCCCTTTGAGCTGGACGTGGCTGGACTCTGGTCTGTCCTGTCAAGGGACACGTCCTGACCATATGATGTAGGCGCCCGTGTGATGCCAGCATGAGCTCGTTTTTATCTTCAGGTGACAGCCCAACCCCCACAACCTGCCTCTTCTGTGCACCCGCAGCTGAGCACAGCAGGAGGTCAGCATGTGCCAGGGCCACCTGGGACCAGGGACAGAGATGCCACGGAGCCCTGGGGACCAGGAGCCCGGGGAACAGGGGGCCCGCACATCTCTGAAAACGAGCTTGCCCGTCCTTCCTCTGTCCCTGTGGGATTCTGGGACCCTCAGGAGGGAGCAGCATTCCAAACAGTGCCCTTCCCACATCCTCTGTCCTGAGGACTTGGGACCCTCCCCTGGCAGCTCCCGGGTCAGCCCCGCGGGAGAGGACACCGCTGGGACGTCACACGGAGGCTGCCATCAGAACGGCCCCCTGCAGCATGCAACCGAGAGCGCTTTCAAGTCCTCCCCCGGGGCCCAGGTGTCCCCGAGTCCTGAAGTTCTCCGTGAACAAGGCACCAACAGAGCCGGACGGGACCCCGCGTGCAGCACAGAGCAAACCCGGGGAGCCGGAAGGAGGCGGGAACCTGGGCGAGAGGGCAGCTGTGAGCTCGCTCTTGTCCACGTGGGACTTGGGGCGTTTCATCCCCATGTCATGTGAACGAGCAGCAGAGATTCTTGCTTTTTAGAAAAGAAACTTTGTGCAAGTGGCGTTGAGTCACAGACGCTGTGCGTGTTTGCTGCCGCTCCCAGCGCCCAGCACCGCCACACACATTCGGTCCCGATTCCGCAGATGGGGTCGAGGCTCCCTCCGGCCTGGAGGGCCAGCATTTCCCTCCTCCGGCCCCGGCCCCTCTGCTTGACCACAGGGACACCAGGGGTCCCCAGAAGCCCCTACAGGGAAGGGCGGCCCCCAGACCCTGGTCTCAGTCCTCTCCGCCCTCCCCCTTTTAGTCCAAGCCACGAGGCTGGCAAACACATCCCGACCAGTCGGAATTCAGACAGATTCACACAAGGTGCAACATCTTTCCTCTGGGAAACTCGGGATTCTCAGTTTGATTTCCTCCCATTAGAACACGTGCTGCTTAAAGAACCAGGTTCAGTGCTTAAGAAAGTGCCTTCTGTGCGCTCAGAAGCCCGAGATACTGCGGGGCTGACAGGAAGGCAGCAGCCGGATGGCCAGAGCAGGGAACCCAGGAAGACCCCGCACGGGGGTGGGAACACGTGTGCGGCGGAGCGGAGCGGCTCCGGGAAGGAAGCACACTTGTCCCCACACGTGGCACCAGGCCAAGCGGGCGCCCGTGCGCGAGGGCAGAAACCCACACACACCTCACCTGAACCCCACGCCTCACCCAGAATCGACTGGAGATGGGCCCCTCGTTGAGCGTTAAACAGAAAGTACAGGACTTTACAAGAGAACACAGGAGAAACCCTGCAGAGCCGGAGCCCACTGAAGAACACTTGGCTAGGACGCCGGAAACAATCCGTGAAACTTCAAGAATGAGTGCACTGGACTTCCTAAAACGACAACCTCCAGCTCTGCGAGACAGTGTGTGAGCAGGACACGAAGACAAGCCACGGACGAGCAGCGCACACTTATGAAGCACACGTCTGACCCGGGAGTGACGTCTAGAACGGATTCCCACAACTCAACTCGAAAACACAACACAGAGAACCCAGTGAGAAGACGGACCAGGGCCAGGAGGAGACCTCTCCCTGGAGAGGACAGGCGGCGAGCAAAGGAGCGCCGGGACACGCCAATGCTGCGGCCACCGGGGACTCGACCGCAGCCAGAACAAGGGAAATAAAGCCACGGACAGCACCAGCCGCAGACGACACCCACACCGCGGCGCTCACACCTCGCTGGTGGAAAGGCCAGTGGGACAGGCCCTCCGGAAAACAGTCTGGAACTTTACAAAAATTATTAAGGATCCTTACCCTATGACCCTACAGATACACTCCTGGGCGTTCATCCCGGAGAAATGCCAGCGGTTTCTCCAGAAAACCACCCCCCCATGGCTGTTCACAGCAGCTCTCCTTGCGCGAGCCAACACGGGACGACCCACACCTCCCACACACGAGGAGTGGTTGGGGACACTGGAGCCCCCGGCGTGGGGGCTACTGCCCGGCCTCGAAAACCCATCAACCTGTCACAGCAACAACCAGGACAGGCCTCAGGCATGCGTGTGAGTGACAAAAGCCAGGCCTGAAAGAAAACACGCGGTGCGGCTGTCTTCATGGCTTTCTCAGAAGGACGGATTAGGAGACGGGCCGGACCGCTGGTGAGGGTGGGGCCGTGCAACAAGAGACGGTTTGGGGATAACACCAGGGGCAGCCGGTGTCTGTGGCGGTCCTGGGAGTCCACACCTGACTCACACGGACAGGCTATACCTGCGCGCCGACGCCCGCACTGGTTCTGCGGCCGCACGCCAAGTTCTAGCGTCCCTAACAGTACCTAACAGTGGGGGCGACCACGTGTGCGGCACACGGACCGCCTTCTGCCGCCTTTGCAGCTTCCTGTGGCTCTATCCCTGTCCCGAAATAAAGGGCTTTAAAAGGGTTAAACGGGCATGGGATCAACTCTAACAGAGCGAGGTGTTCCAGCCGGAGGCACACGCGGAAGGGACCGGCCACTGAGCGGGGCTTCGGCCTTCAGGCCCCACCCGGCGGAGGCTGCACGGGCTCGTGCTATCCTTCCGTCAGCCAGCGAAGGGGCCCCCGGCAGCAGACAGTGCTCTCGTCAAGGGAGACGGTGCGACTGACCCTCCCCGGCTCCCCAGGACCTCCTGTCTCTAGTCTGTGGCCCCCACAGAGTACCCCACAGTCGGTCTACCCAGGACCCCGCTCCTTCCCTGGGCTTCCTTCCACCTCCGGGGGCCCCAGGGGCTCTACACACACCCACGTTTGCATCCTGAGGCTGATTCTTTGTTCTCACTGTGAAGCCCGGGTCTCCTGTGTGGTCCTGGCCAGAAACAAGGGAAGCCCTTATTCCTTACTCTGCGGAGGGCCCGGCCGCAGCGCCCCCACCCCCGGGTCAGCATCCACCCTCCACCCACATCAAAGCGGTCAGCGTTTGCTCCTAGCCCTCTTTCTGTGATATTTTTCTTCCCAGACGCCTCTTGCTCATGGAATATTTGTGTTATAAATTGTTTCTCCCTGGACACCTGGCTTGAATCTTTTAAAAATGTTCTGCAAACTTAATTTTAATGTCATCTGTACTGTGATAGAAGAAAGAAAAGAATCAGCACTTCAGCCACGGCTTCAGCCATGGTCGGCTGGCCTCTTGGGGTGGGGCTCTGCCATTGCCTCTGGTCCCTGCACCGTGGGGCCTGCACCCCAGACCCGCTACGCGAGCTTGGTCTCTGTGCAGGTGGAAGGAGCACCCAGCTGTCCTGAAATCAATCCCCTTGTCAGTTCCCGTTTCCGGTGCCGCATGTCTGAGTGTTTTCCGACAGCCAGGAAGTCTTCCTGGGTTGAAAGCTGCGGTTTGGCCTCTCACACGCATCTCAAACAAAGGACAGGCGATGGAAACAGATCAGGGCTGCTCCCACGCCTACCAGCCCTCCTCAACTGGGAGGAAAATGTATTGTTTTCATTACACAACGTACAGAGCAGAAATTGCAATATAAAGTGTTAGCTGCCGGATTTGCAGACACTCGGGAAGCTGCGATTATAGGTGTGCCCCAGAGGGCCACGCTGGGGAGTGCCATACATTCACTGCTCTGCAGGTGACGGTGTGAGCTGGAAAGGTTATAAAACTTGGATCAATTTTACAACCTGGTTCTGTGGCTGCTAATGATAATGGGCTGTGTTTGGTATCTTGAACTCCCCTATAAACAAACATTAAAAATGATGCTGTTTGCCCTGAAAGGTGCATGGTCTTACTCAGAGCAGGGAGGAACGCAGAACCCAATGCATGCCTTCTAGAACCATCAAGGACACAGGTGCTCAGGGAACCCTCCGTCCTTGGGCTCTGTCAACCCATTTCCCAATTTGCTTCTCTATTTTACACACTCATAAGTAAAACAGCCTAATCCAAAGTTTCCTAAGCTTTAAACACATGCATGGAAAAAAAATCCTTTTTTAATAAGCAAGATACTGTCCTCCCTTTAAGTTATCTTTCCATGTGTTAAGACAGCACTTTTCACAAAGGTGGAATCCTGACTCTCAACCAGATCTGAGGTAAACAGCTGTTAAAGGAAATTACTGGACTCACTAGTGAGCAAGGCTGCGACTTCCAAAGCATCACACCCAAATGAGCCATCGGGAATGTGGAAGGAAAGGAGCAGACAGGACACCGGTGAAGTGACCGACCGGCTGACCGCGCACACTGGGCAGGCGAGACCTCAGTGCACAGAACAGAGGCTCCAAACGCCCACTGCGGAGCCAGCAGGCGGTAACCCAAAAGGCAGGAGGTCTCCTGACCGAGGCGGACAGAGCACAGTTTGTCTGTCCAAGAGCCGCAGGTCCTGACTTCGAGCACAGCCCTGGGAACTTCTGAAATGAACACCTGTCCTCGGAGCACAAAAAGCAGGCCAAAGCCTTTCCAAACCACTGTGTGAGCTTCTGGGGAGAAGCTTTTATTGAACGACACAAACCTTCCTGATCTGGCAGGACACGCTGGCGGCCGTGAGCGGCCGTGAACACAGAAGCATTCGGAGAAAAAACAAAGAACACGTTGATAACACATGGGGCATCAGTACGAGGACGAAGAGGCAGCCGTGAGCCCACGGAAGGGAAAGGGCTCGGGACAGACGGGGAGCAGCATGCGCAGTCCTCGTCTGCTCGTGGTGGGGCAGGTGTGATCCCACGGGAGGACCTCAGAGAAGGCAGGGATAGCCCCGACTGGGGGAGATGCCTGGAGCACCAGCATGGTCTGGCCTGATCCAGGGGTTGGGGGGCTGGATATGAGCGCACGGCCTGGCTGCGTGTATACCCGAGGACTACCGGCCCTGAGCACAGGAGCAGCAGGCCAAGAGAGCCCCCAGGGCTTGGTGCTGGGACCAAGCCTGGCAGCCTTGCTCCATCCCCCAGGCCACTGCAGGTCTGGTAGCTGAGGCTCACAGCCGCGTCTCACAGGCCCACACAGCATCACAGTCCCCATGGCTCCATCCTGTGCATGACCTCAGCCCCGCCTTCACGGAGCCGGCCTCACTGAGCCGCCGAGTAAGCATGAGTCCCGGCGCTGCCTTCCAGCTGCTCACGACCGCTCCCGCTGCGCTGTCTTGCCGTAGTTCCTCCTCTGCCCTTCTGTCCAGAGACAAGCCCTCACTGCTGGGTCCAAGCCAGTCTGTGCGTTTCTTCCCCTGACTAGTCTTGAGACAAGCAGCCCGTCCCTGCTGCAGGAGGGGAACGGGCTCGGCAACACGACGCCACCTCACCCTCACCCGCAGGAGCCCCGGAAGCCGTCCCTTGACGCCCCGGTGACGGTGACCGTGAACAAGCGCAAGAACTCTGCCCGCGGCCACTGTGCTCTCGCCCCCGACGGAAGGTGTGCCGGCTGCAGAGCACACACTGGGGCCGGGGTCAGGGGCAGACGGGAAGACACAGAGTGGGAATGTGCCGTGACCCGTGGCTGGTCGGTGACCCCTGACCTCCGAGAGCCAGTAGCAAGAGATGGAGCACCTCGGGCACCGGCCCTGCCCAGGACTGGACCCTCAGGCAGCTGCGGCCCTGTTCCGTGGCTTCCTCTATTGGACCCCACCTAGGCCCTGAGCCAGCGGCCGAGGCAGGAACTTGGTGCCACCAGACACGGGGAGCGGGCTCTGGGGACAACGCTCGGAGCCAGTTGGTGGGCAGGAGGCCCCTCGGCTCCGCTCCTGAGGCTCTTCTCTCCTAAGAGCTTGTCCTTCCTGGTCGGACCGGGGCCGCTGTGCAGGCAGACCCAGACGAGTCAAGAGGACGAGACCTCCACACAGACCACATAGATCAGGGCGGAGAGGACGGAAGAGGTTGGAGCCGTCCTCTGGCACGGGCTTGAGCCCCTCCCCAGGCAGGAGTCCATCCGCCGTCCAGCCGCGGGCAGGGGGACGTCCCCCCTGCCTTGAAATCCACGAGGGCCGGTCAGGAACGGCTGTAATGTGTCCACCACCGCCCTGAAGAGCCCACACTCCAGAACGTATGTCATTGCCAGGATTTCCTAATCATTTACAGGGAGGTCTCCTGATGGAAATGTACCGCTTAAACACAAACACCCAAGTTCTGTGTCAGATAAAGAGCAGAAAATGACATGGTGCGCACCATTGGCTGCTCCTGGCGTCAGTCACAGGAACGAGGGGTTCTTGCTTTTAGGGGCGTAGCGGCCTCGCCCTACACCTCCCACAGGTGCAAATGGGTAGGAGCAACGGACCGCCATCACACCTCCGGCTGAACCCCAGTGCTGGACTTGGAAGCAGGCTCGGTTCGCCACTCTGGAAACCTGGGCAGCAAACTGCGAGCTGCGTCCCATGGGAGCAGCTCTGGGACATGCCGGCCACCCAAGCAAAGCAATTCCCAGCTACGTGGGGGACAGCGTGTCCTCCGAGAACCACATCGGGGAGGCCATGAAGCCACCTTCAGGGACAGGATGAGGCTGTGTTGTGGACCCCTGGTGGGCCATGAGCGAAGGCCATCCAGCTGGGACACGCGGGGTCCACTACCTCCTGCACAAATGCCGCCCTGTGAAGCAGAGGCACCAAGCATTTGCCGACAAAGTCTTTGTGCCCAGTTTCATAGGGACCAGACCACAGGGACAGGAGCAAGCCAAAGCAGAGGAGAGATGACTTCCTGACCACCCAGGTTGACATCTGTAAACCACGGACAAGTGTCACACTTTTCTAGGCCATCTGAGTGTCAGTTCAGACCTCCTCCCGCCGCACCTCTCACTGCCCTACTTCCGCCTCCGGGCTGGGGGGCTCTCCATCTCGGCACTAGCCCCCAGGAGAGCCACGGCCATCCCATGCAACGAATCACATCCCCAGAGCAGGTCCAGGCTCCCTCCCCGCAGCCAGCACGGCTGCCCATCACCAGGCCTCCACTTAGCACACAGCAAGTGGCTCACAATGACGTCAAGTGACTCAGCTGCGAAAGTACCCCACCCCGTGACGGGTGATCCTGGTGCGTGAGACTGTTGTGGGTGACGCACAGATGGACACTTTGCACGAACACGGGATGATGGCAGCATGAGCATTCCATCCCCAGAATCTGGCCAGAGCTTCTTAGAGAAGAGGGCATCTGGGTTGAAGAAAACTTTATCAGCGGCAGACAGGCGCGGGGTACGACTGTGCAAGCACCGTGAGAGGCGAACACAGAGGGGAGAGGCTGCGGGCAGCTCAGGCCGTGCTTGGTGCCGCCGGGCCCACGAGCTTCTCCCTGTCCAGGGCCAGTGGCCGCACCCAGCACTGCGGCACCCGCTCCACACCCTCAGCTGGCATAACCCTCATGCTGGCCTGTAGACAGCACAGCGGGCCCACCGTATGCAGAAGGAAGCTGAGACCAGAGACCTCAAGGCCCAGCCTGGGGCCACACAGCTGACCTGTGACGGAGCCAGGACCTGCACACGGGTCTAGGGCCCGTGCTCTGCCCCATGCAAAGTGCTGGCTGCTGTCTGTGTCACTTGTTTGTCCCCCCTGTGCTCGCCCTGCCTCTTCCTTCCCCCCACCCCTCCTCTCCCCTCACTCTGCTTCTTTTCTTGCCAGCGGGTGGAAAAGCACTGGCCCAGCCCAGCATCAGCAAGGACCCCAAGCTGGTCAGGAAGCCAGTGCCCCCAGCATCTCGGAACCCCAGGAACCACTCAGGAGGACACTGGGACTCGGCAGAAGGCCGGTCCTCTCGCGGCCTAGTGAGGAGAGGCAGAGGCCCTGCTGCCAGCCCCCACAGGACAGGGCCGGGTCAGGCTCCCGGGCCCCAAACACGGGTTTGTCCCACAGTGTAGAGGAGGGCCACGCCAACATCTAAAACCCATCCCATCCTGCCCAGAAAAGAGGTCTGTTCTCTCAGAGAATAAGAGTCTTTTATGTGAACTATAAAAAGTTTCTGGATCAACAACCTATTATCATCGTGGAATAAATTACTGGGACTGTGCCTAGTTCAGCCCTCCACCCTGCAAATCCGAGGAGCGCAGGTCACAGAAACTCCCTCCAGGGCCTGCTTGCCAAGGGCCCCCTCCCACTCCCGGCTCTTCCCAGAGGCCGAGGGTGTGAACCCAGGCAGGCAGGGCACACCCCTCCACATATCTGGGCCCCAGGCCCGCAGAGACACACGGAGGCTCCCCTCCGAGCCCCAAGGACAGTGGCTGATTCCCGTGCTCAGGAAGCCAGTGCGTCTGGCCATCTGCAGGCCAGGCTGAGAAGAAACACTCCCCCCGGGAAGGGGAGCTCAAAGGTGACTCGCAGCCCCAGCCACGCACCGTCCACACCCTGCCCACGACTCCAGACAGGCTGCTGGCTGCTGTCTCCGGCCTCAGCAGCCCCCCGTCTGCAAATAGTGGCCATAGCCCTGAGCGCCCAGGTCAGGGGCAGGACAGAGGCCCATGACAGACGGACACCTGTTCTCCCTCATCCAGAGCTAAAGGGTCTGAGCCCCGGCGCGTCCGCAGACACGCCCTTCAGAGGCTCTGGTGGAGGCCCTGCTGCCCCACCCCTGATGTGTGACACAAAGGTGACAAGCAGAGCACTATCCTGGGCTTGAGGACAGGGTCCAGATCCTGGAAGGGGCCAGGGCCCTGGGACAAGCCTGGGGAGTATTCACCTCCAGAGGCGAGCAGCCCCCTGGGGACACGACCGCTCCTCGCTGACAAAGACACTGGTTTGTGTGAAGGCAGACCTCTTCCCGTGGATGCATGGCTTTCACAAACCCCAAGAGGTATGGCACAGCCACGGCGCCCCAGAGGAGCCAGGTTAGACAGGAAGGCCCCTCCTGCCATCGCTGACTTCTGTCTGGAGAGGATTCCTGTCCCCCGAACAGGCAGCATGACGCAGCTCGAGATTCGATAGTGAGATACAGTAAAGGCGCCGTTGGCACATCCCACGGCCGGCGGCGGATGCGTGTCTGGCCCTGACATTCTCTTCAGCAAGGAGGGCCGCGTCCTGACTGCTCCCTCCGGTGCCTCCTTGTGTCCCCGGCAGCCAGCACGCTGGTTTTCTGTGCTCTGCGAAGACCCTGCGCCCCAGCAATCGGCGGGCATTCCTGGGAAGCGTGCCGCCAGCAGGTGTCCCCAGGGGAGGACACCTGGGTCCACAGACCCTTGCAGGAAGCATGGGGCACCATCACCTCTGCACTTCTACCATCCTGCCCCGCAACAGGACCAGCACACCCAGAAACTAGAAAGTAAGACGTTTGGGTCAAAATCCCAACTTTGAATATTGGTGACTGCTTCGAAACCATCTGAACTGCAGTGTAGGGCATCCTCAGGCCGAATGTGACACAAGGGTCACCACGTTGCAAGGTCAGCTCCAAGAGTGAATGCGACTTCTCAGCTTCACTGCAGCGTTCCTCGTGCGTGGTCCCTCCCGCTGCCCCGTGAGGCTGGTCCCATGCTGCTGCCACCAGCCCCGTGCCCCAGACAAGTCTCAGAGGGTGGGCGCTTCACCCCACATCTCAGAGTTTGTCCAGGGCTACAGCTGGGGCTTTTCCAGAGCTGTCCGAGCCCAAAACCTGTTGGTTTGCACCCTGTGTCATGGGCCAGCTGCCCACTGGGGACCGCACGATGATTTCATGTCCACACAAGTAGAGAAATGGGAGCATTTTCTGTTTAATTATCACATTTGTTTCCGCGTATATTTAAAAATGTGCACCAAACACATGGGCTTGAAGATATCACTATTTACCGCTGCCCCCTTCTCTGAAGGACCGATATCAGTTCAGGAGGAGAGAGAAAAGGAGGAAGGAGGGAAGTGGGCGGTGGTGACGGCCTCCTCGCCGGCTGCTCACGTCCCACTGACCACCGTCCCCACATGCCCGTCAGACCAGCAACAACGCTGGGAAGCCCGTGTGGCCACAGTAGAGCTCCCCACGGAGGCTCTTGAGCCATGTCCTGGCTCTCGAGCTTGGGTTCCGTGGGGCAGGAAGGTGACCCATGGGGTCCACCACAGGGCCAGGCTCTGGAGACCCGAGGGTCACCCAGCGGCTAGAAGCTCGGATGTGCGTCACTCCATCTTCCAAGGGAGAAAACAGACAGAATCCTGGTTTTTATGTGAAATCTCCCAATTACAAACCGTATGCCACAAAGTCATGATGTGAAAGGAACCATCTTTGGGCCGCAGGGGAAAGCCAGCCTTCTGCTAAGCGAGCGCTCCTCCCCGTGCCCAGATGCTCCCCGGGGTGGTGTGGAAGGCTCGGCGCGTCCGTGTTCGCGGGGAGCGCACTTGGGGAAAAGCCACACCAAGCAGCGGGCTGCCAGAGCAGGATCTGCCGAGTCTCCCCGGGCTGGGATCCACTGGGAGCGAGAACACCGCTTGCCTTGTTCTGCTCCGCGAGCGTGGCCTCAGCCCCCGCAGCTGACAACCGCTCAAGATGCAGGCCTGTTTCTACGGAGACCCTGTGGCAGGCCGGTTTGGACTTGCTCCTGCCCAGGCTCCGAGAGACGACAAAGTGGATACTTTGCTGTGCCGGCCCCTGGGGGTGGGGGCTCCCCGCAGGGCAGCTGTGTCACCTCCGAGCTTGCACCTGGCCAACTCTGGACCCCCTGGGGACTCAGAGCTCCAGGATCAGTGTCTATCCCGGGGGACCTGAAGGGGACCGCTGCTTTTCCAATGACCGTGCCTCAACCTCCCCTCTCCCCAAGCACGGGTCCCCCACCCCTTCCTACGGACTTGGCCCCAGTGCGTGCCCCACCCAGCTCCTGCCGCCGGCCACATCCCCTTCGTGAGTGTCTGTGGTATATACGTAGAAATCAGAAAATTTCACATACAAGCAGCCCCTCAGGGAAATGGACAGCCTGGGGGACAGAATGTACATGCGCTCAAGGTGGCTGGTCAGCGAGCTGGGGAACCCCTACGATGTCCAGTTTTCTCCTGGTGCCAAGGTCAAGGGTCAGGAACGGCTCTCATCAGAGTAGAGGAAGATGGGTCCTCTTGGTCACCTGGGACTCAGACCAGCCAGCATGTCCCCCAGGGATCCTAAGTGCCCACATGTGTCCCCTACGTGCAACTTCCAGAGCCGCCCCAGGAGGGCAGGCCCAGCCTCTCTGCTGTGTGGTCTTTGTCCTGGGTGGTCGCAGTGGTGCTCCTGCCCTCCTGGGCAGCTCTGGCCGGCACCAGACGCAGGGAAGCGCCCTGCTGCTGTTTGCGGCAGGACCAGGGGGTGGGAAATGCGTGTTAGTGATGCCTGCCCTCCTGGGTGGCCAGGCTCACCCCCGCTGGGGCTGTGAGCTGACCTGTGCTCCTCTGCCTCTGTCCGATGGCTGTCCTGCCGGGCATCCCCTGCCAACCTCTCCCGCCATGCTGGCCATGAGGGGAGGAGCACCTTCCTCCAAACCTCCCCCGAAAGCCCCACTCCTGGTTGACTTTGTATCCCCTTCCAGACAAACGTCTCAGGGCATCTGCAAGAACCACACTCACGCAGCCAGCCGGCCGAGCCATCCCCCACATGTACCGCGTGGCCTGAACAATGTTCAAAATTCTTTGAAAATTGCACATTTAAAAAAATAGTCTTGATTCTCTTAAAAAAATAGGGAAAATTCATCAGTTCTAGTTTAGAACACACATGTGCTCTCCATCAACCACTACACCACTCTGAGATGCCACACAAGGAGACAAACACCCAGCAGTCAGAAGGCGACGGGAGGGGAGAGACCCCTGCCCGCCAGGGTCCGGGCGCCCACCGCCCGCCGGTCGTCCTGAGAGCCTGGTGTGTGCGTGAGCCCTCGGGAAAGGTGCCAAGTCACTTCAGCCCATCGGCAAGAGCTTGGGGACATGTTTCCGAGAGGCTTAAAGATTGGAACTGAGGAGTCGGGGCCCAGCTAGGGCTGCACGCACGAGCTGCCATGAAGACGTGGTGGGGGCCCCGACCAGCCGGGGTCAGCCAGCGGCGGTCCTGCACCCCTGACGTGGCCGATCTGTAAAGCCGCATGAGCTTTGCTGAGGCCAGTGAACAAGGAGGGGCATAAGTTGATGCGACTGGGTGGCTCCGTCGGTGAAGCGTCTGCCTGCAACTCAGGTCATGATCCTGGGATCCTGGGATCCTGGGATCAAGCCCCGTGTCGGGCTCCCTGCTCAGTGAAGAGTCTGCTTCTCCCTCTCCCATTCCTCCAGCTTGTGTTCCCTCTCTCTCACACACAAATAAATACATAAAATCTTAAAAACAAAACAAAAACAAAAAGAAGGGGAATGAGTTTCTTAAAGGCATCGTGGCTCCTCCCTGCGCCGGCGGATGCAAGCAGACCTCCCCACGGCCACCCTGCCTTGCCCGGGTGTGCAGAAAACAGTGAGCCGGGAGCATAAACATTTCCTCTGGGTTGTAACCCTGACACGTAACACGCACATGCCTGTGTGAGGGACTGACAGGTGTGTGGGAAACGGGTGTGTTCTTCTTTTCTCTGACTTCTCTCAACGTTGTTCTGATATAACTTCTTCAAGAGCGCCTGGGGGGCTCAGTCAGCTGAGTGTCTGATTCTTGGTCTCTGCTGAGGTCATGGTCTCAGGGCCATGAGCTTGAGCCCAGCTCAGTGGGCATCTGCTGGAGGTTCTCTGCATCTGCCCCTCTCCCCGTTCACATACACTCTTGGTCTGTCTCTCCCTACAACAAATCTGTTTTAAAAAATTATGGTTTTTCAATTTAAAAATTAATTTAAAAAAAATTATGGTTTTTCAAAACATAATAGCAGCGACACGCTGTTTAAGCGATAGGCTGTTGTAGTTTCTAATCCAGAGTCTCTGAATGCCCGAAGGTGGGTTGTGTTGGGGCCAGCCGCGAGCACGGCCTCTGCGCCTCCTGTAGGAAGGCTCAGGTCTGGTGCAGCGAAATCTGCCGGGGGTGGGGTGCAGGGGCCCCAAAGCTGAGCAGGTTTGAGACGCAGGTGAGGCAGGACTTTACTCCACAGACAGACACGTCCCACTGACACACGAACTCGGAGATTTGGAGGGACACAGGTCTGGCCGCAACCCCGCACCTTCCGTCCTGCAGCCCCCCTACCTGGCTGTGTCACCTGGAAGACGGCACTGTCTTTCCCAGCTCCATGTCCCCGTCCTCAAGGTCTCCTGAGCACCCCGCACTGTGTGCAGCCTGACAAGTGAGAATGAGCCCAGCGTGGAGGCTACAGGAAAAGACGAACCCTAACAACATGACCACGTGAGGCACGTGTTGCCACTGGAAACGGGACACCGCAGCGATGCCCACCCAGTCCAGGAGTGACGGCAAACTGAGACGGGGGCCACTGGGAGCAGCAGAAGCGGGAGCAGGGGGCGCTCCAGGCAGAGGGAACAGCAGGTGCACAGGCCCTGTGGCTGAGGCAGGGGTGGATGAGGAGGGTGGCACAGGGGGGCTAAGACGGGCACACTGGGGAAGGGTTTCTCTTCACCCGACAGGGCAGGGTCCCCAGCAGAGAGGCAGAGGACCTGATGTGCTCCTCCAGGAGGAAGTGCTGCCGCTTTGGGGGGCTGCGGCAGAGGAAGGGGCAGCTAGATCTGTGGGTTCCTGGAAATGCAGGACAAGCAGTAGAGGGGCTGCACACTAGAGCCACAGTGACAGGCTCCACGGGCACCACTCCGGACGCTCCGTGTAGCGGGACAAACTGGAAATGGGAGCGCAGTTGGCAGACGGTGCAGTAGTTCAGAGGAGAGACAGCGGTGTCCAGGGGAAGCCGGTCACGAGAGTGACCTAGGACAGTAGCCAAAGTCCAGCAGCCAGACTGCCATGTCTTCTTGCTCAGTGACACCGGGCAGCAGAGCCAGCAGATGGTGGGCTCCGTCCCGTCACGAGCTCAGTGCAGACACAAGGGGACCCGTGTCCTAGGTCCTCAGCACACCTAGAACTTTCTTTAGTGCCGCATGACACCATGTGTCCCCCCAGGTGTCACCCACCTCGCGAAGGCTGCCGTCTGCCGTCTCCCCAGCAGGTACAGCTGCTGTGGACGCAGCCGTGGGGGACAGTGCAGCTTGTCCCCACACCAGGACCACAGCCACCCACGGGCTTCCCGCACCACATACCTCCAGCCTGCGCCGAGAGGTGGCTGCAGACCCCGTTCGCTGAGGCAGAAGCAGCCTGCCTGGATGCCCCGATGAGCCCAGAGAGGACTCCAGGAGTCTGGGCCAACCTCCCAAGAGCTCAGGAAGCCTGCTGTTCCCGTGGGGAGGAGAGGGCACCAAGGGACAATCTACCCGGCCCTCTCTGTCCCCAGAGCCTGAAACACCGCACACTGCACAGATGTGGGCTCAGTCAGCCTCGGCCGCAGGAGCGAGGAGCAGCTGTCACCACGCCGGCAACCACGAAAACATCAGCCGAGGGGATGGCCGGCTCTGGAAACCTCTGCCTCCCAGACACCAACCCCCAGCCCCCGCCTCACAAAACCGAAAATCAGTTCCATCTAGACACCCCACAGCAGCCCTACACAGTGCCCTGTGGCGAGCAGCTTCTGTGCACAGTGAGGACCCAGGCAGGCACCCCCTCTCTCAGGGACAGCCTCACAGACCTCAGGCATGGCGGAGCATCATGGGCTGCTATGAACATGTCTGCACTTACTGGGGCAGGACAGTGACCACCACAGAGGAAGCGGCATTCCTCGATGATGCATACGTCCCGGGTGGGCAGAAGGATGGAGCGAAACCATCCGTACGTGGCTGCTGTGGCAGCATGCACATGGCCCACAGAGCCCCTCGCCACCGACCCTCCCAGCAAAGGACACGGCAGGATGGCCAGAAATGCCCTGAGGCCCCATGAAACTGTTGGCCTCTCGCACCTGGAGGGGAGGGGCTCAAGGCGAGGGGCCCAGGAAGGCTGGTGATTGCCAAGACCCACTCGTTAGAGCCCAGCCCACAGGCGGGAATGACCTGAGAGGTGAGAGTCTGAGAACGGCCGGGGGTGGGGGAGCCAAGGAGCACGTGCATGTGATGACACTGCTTACGTGTTAGGCTGTGCAGCGTGTCACCCGGGACAGGTCAGAGCAGCCCTGCTCCACAGTGTCCAGGGACCCCATGACACCCACCAGGCCCGGCAGGCTCAGAGCCTGAAAGAAATGAAGCCAGGCCCCAGGGGAACAACAGTTGAGAGTGCTCGCTGGCTCTGCCGTCGGAGGCCTGGACCCAATATTGCTGTGCTGTGCAGCGGCAGGACCAGCGGACACACACTCCAGCCACCTGCTCCAAGAGCAGCAGGGCACCGGCTGCACGGTGCTGCAGCAGAACGAGGCCTTGCCTGGCCCTCCTCCACAGTCAGAACAGCTCGGGCAACGAGCGTGTCTGGCTTGTCCCCGGACCCTGTGCATCATGGGAGGATGGCAGCAGCTAGGACAATGTTTGGGACACATGGCCCATGCCCCTGAGGCACACAATCACCAGCTTTTCCTGACACAACAGATGCCCTGTGTTCAGCAGACTCAAAGGCTGGGCTTGGAGATGGCTGTCCTCTGCTTCTGCTTCACTTCATGGTGACACACTGCAGCAGCCAGTGTCAAGTTCTCCAGCAGCCACGACGAGTGGCCATGCAAGCCAGGGAAGAGTGCTCTGCTGTCCCACAGAAGAGGCCAGACTACTTATTCCTTGGTGTGTAGGATGATAGTGTGCCCCAGCCCTGATGTGCAACTGAACAGTGTCCCCATTGGGCCCAGCCTCTGTGGACGGGTCAGAACATGCTGCAAGCACTTGCCCATCCCAGTGTCCGGTCACGTCAGTCAGAGTGGAGAGGACCGGATGCAGAGACTCTCCAGAGGGACGGCGCCCCCCTGCTGTGGTGGCTGTGCACACTCAGCAGTCCTTTGAGGACTGCGACAGAATGGGTCCTCAAGGGGCTCCTTGACATCTGCCATACCAAACAAGCACCCAAGGATGCTCTTTACACAGCAAAGAAGACTTTGTGGATGGGCTTCTGTTAAAGAACTGGAAGTGGGGAGGTTACCCTGGATGATCCATGAGGGTCCTTCCAGAGGGAGACAGGAAGGTCGCGTCAGAGACACAGGCGTGACTACGGAAGTGCGGTCAGGAAGAGAGCTTTTGATGATGCTGTGCCACCAGCTCTGGATGCAGAAAGGGGGCAAGTGAAGGAACCTGGCACCTCCAGGAGCAGCAAGAGGCAAGGAGAGAAATTTTCCTCTGGGGCCTCCAGGAGGAGCACGGGCCCATGAGACTGACCTCGGAGGCCCGAGCTCCTGCCTACAGGGTCAGAAGACCATGTTGTTTGAAACCAATCACCACGTGGTAACTTATTATGGCAGCAACGGGAAATCAGCGCACACTCGTCGTGGACCCACTGACAACAGAAGCAGTCTAACTTGCACACGGCCAAGATGGAGTAAGACGTGAAAGTGGCAGACAATGCTGCAGGCAGAGAGGACTTAGAAGCCAGCAAGGAAACAAATGATGTAAAAAATAAAACTGAAGATTAAAGAACGACACCCGTGTGATGCAACTTCATGCCTGCCAGTTTGCAGCCATGGGGAGACACGGGTGCCAGCAAGCCCCTCTGGGGACAGCACAAGTCAGTACAGCCTCCTGAAAGGCAGTTTGCAATGGACATCAAATGTTGAAATGGGTATCTTGCCCAAAAGGGCCCAGGCAGCCTGGAAGAACAGAGCCAGGGCCCTGAGCAGGCAGCAGGACCTGGTGGAAAGCTGTGGCAGTTAGGACAGCGGGTACTCACAGCAGAATAAACAGACAGGATGCAGGAACAGAGTCCAGAGACAGAGCCACACAGACATGGTCACTTGATTTACAGCTAGGAGACACTGCTGTGGAGGGGACACTGACCCACCTACAGAAGGGAGACCCCAACCCTGCTTCACAGCACACACAGGGACCATCAGAGAAGGGCTAGAAAACAAAGAAGCTTTAGGTAGGCTTTGCAACCATAGGTGGACGAGGTTCTCGGAGAGGGCATGAGGAGCTCGCAGCACAAGGAGGAGCTCAGCGTGTTACACTGCATACAGGTCAAAGCTGCCACTCATCAGGAGACACCCCAAGAGTAAAAAGGCCAGACCCAGGTGAAAAAGATATTTGCATCCATGTATCCAACAAAGGACTCCCACCAACATATGCAAAGAACTAAAAAACTCAGTGAGAGGAGGAAAAAAAAAAAGACCACCCAACAGGAAAATGGGCAAAAGACTTGAACAGGAGAGACAAAACAGGACATCGGGATGTTCAGTAAAGATACTAAAGATACTAAATGGCAACCAACTTTCTGTAGTCACCAGGGTAAATAAAAACCAAAAGGAGACACGGAACCACCAAATGGCTAAGCTAGAACAATAGACAACACCAGGTGCTGGCAGCTGGGGTTCTCATCTGCCAGTGGTTGGGGGTAAACCAACATCCACTCTGGGAACCAGCCTGGCATTACCTACTCAGCTTGAATGCATGTGTGCTCTAGGACCCAGCAGCTCCATTCCTGGGTTGGCACCAAATGGAAGGTGCATGCACAGTCACCAGAAGGCACACGGTCCTGGAGGAGTGCTGTCGTCCCTCCCACGTCCAACGGATGGCATGGGGGTGATCTCACAGGTGTGTTCACCGTGGGAAGTGTTGCCGTGCTGCACACTCATTCACGTGCATCTGCGTAAGCTTGCTGTACGTCCCTAACATGCCTACTTTCAAAATCGTGGGGAGTGAAAAGCCAGGTCTGGCGAGTATAAACTCCAGCTCCAACACATGGTTCTAGAACTCCAGGAAACACCATCTGCCTGAAACGTCTGTCCACAGTAGACTGTGAAGTGGGAGAACAAGGTGTAGACTTCGATGGAGCAGCTCTAGGACGGTCTCCTAAAGTGATCATTGAACAGACGCACGATGGCCCTTTGCAGTGTTGTTTATGATAACGAAAACATGAAACAGTGCACAGCCACAGAATGGTGATAAAGAGACTGTAGCTCAGCCACGAAATAACTTATGGTGTTCAGTTCTTGGCACAGAAACATACACATGTTAAATGAAAAACTGGGGCAATAGGGCATGGAGCGCGCTGCCCACGAAAAAGAAATTGTGTGTGGAGCGCACACGTGTATCTGCTGCAGGAAGCCCGTCGAATGTTAACACTGGTTTTCACTGGCTACTGGGATTTTAGTGATGCTGGGCTCTGTACATGCATGTGTCCATATGTGCCTGCTTGTGTGTACACCTGTGTATATGTGTGTGCCCCTCTGTGCATGTATGCATGTGCATGTATGTGTCTGTATTCATGTACCTACGTGTTCGTGCCATGTTTTTTCAAATAACTGTATATGGGCACCTCAGTTTCCACCACAGTCTGCAGGGTAGGAATATTCTAGGTCCTTAATATACCAAAGAGTGACTATAAAAAAACAATGGAGCATTTTTCTCGCTCACAACAAACCCTAGAGAAGTGACAGCTAAGGGCTGTGGAGGGTCCATGCCCGCAGGGAAACTGACCCATTTGGTGCACGTGACTTACGTCTGGTTTGGATGTTACAAGTGAAGAAACAGGAAAGACTCTTTCACAGCCCAAACCCAGAAACAGCCAGACCCTGGACAACAGCATGGAGCTCTGGGACTATGGTGGGCAGTGATGCAGCACGGTGGAGGCAACCAGCTCTCGCTGCAGCGGACCCCAGAAACCCCAGGTGAGCCGCCTCGGCTGGGGAGTGGGTGCTGTGGCAGAGGCCAGGGAGGCTGTTCCACCCCCGGAATGCACAGAACAGCCCGGAGTAACAGCACCGTAGCAGGACCCCTGATAAGACAAATTTCATGGACATGATGGGACTCAAAAGAGGCCGAGCTGTCTGAGTCGGGAGATCAGTGCCCCAAGGACAAGCACATTTCAGAGGCCAAAGCTCAGACTCGGTCATGCACCTGCGCATGTCAGAGCCTCTGTTTGCTCCCAGAGCCAGGAGCACCAGAGGGCTCAGTGTCACTTGGGGGCCACTGTGGACACCGCTCCCAGCGCTGGTCTGGCCTGGTGGATGAGACACAGGTGTGCCCCGACAGACAGCAGAGCAGCACTCTGCGGGGTAAGACTCCAGCCAGGCTCAGAAGGGAAGGCCACAAAACCCGTCAGCCCCCAGGCCTTTCCAGGGCCCAGCCTTCTAGGATGGCCCTGGAAGGCTGTGGTGGGACCTGAGACAAGAGAGCACCCCACCCAGGCATGTCCTTTCCACCCGCATCCGCACTGTGCGCTCCAAGCCCGGGGTCAGAACGCAGCCTGGGCTCACAGGCGTCCTTCGCAGCGGGACCATTCAGAGTAACCAACAGTGCCCCAAGGCATGGGGGTAACAGACTGAGCACCGTGGATGGGGGTGAGGGGTGGGTTAGCAAGCTGCCCTTCAAGGGACATCCCAGACAAGCCTGGCCAGGGCTGCCACCACCCCCCTCTGCAGAGCCTTCCAGTCCACACTGCACTCTGCGCCTCAGCCCTGGGCCTCAGGCCTTGGCTCCCACATTGGAATGAGCATGCAGCCTCCTCAACACCATGCTTCCCCCGCAGAGTCGGGGAGACAGCCTGCATACCCCGTGCCCTGTGTTCCCTCTGAGCTTTGCCTGCAGGCGAAGACCTCCTCGAAAAATGCTTCCCATCAGACGGATCATTTTATTTCAAAAAAGCCTGCCTCCAAAAACATCCTCCAAAACACAAAGGCAACCTTCAAAAGAAAAAGCCCCAAAACCCTAGAGAACAGCTTGGTAAGGATAAGCCTCAATTAGCATCCTCTTTGGGTATGATAAAAATTCCTCTCTGCCTCTCCCCAAGACGGGATTCTTTGCTCAAAACCTTTCTCTTTTAAAAATAACTATAGAAACCAACCATTAAAACAGGGACTGCATTTTAATCCACTCTTTCTTTTTCTCTGGTTTTGAAACTGGCACCTTCTCACATCACAGCAGACACAAAGGCAGACTCCTACCACCACCACCCCCGCTACCCTCCAGGGCACCAGACCCAAGCGGCAGCCCCTGGGCGCTGGACGCTACGGGGATGTGGGAAATGTCTGAGGGAAGCTGCCCCCCGCTCCATGCTCACACCGTCTTCTGGCCCCGTCCCAATATTACCGTGGCAAGAAAATGTCAATGGCCAATGACAGCCGTCGTGACAGCCATCATGGGTCCCTGCCCCAAGCCTTCTAGAACAAAGAGATGCCTCTCCAAATACTGTCTCCTTAGTGTCTTGCATCTAGAAGTGTCTTGCATCTAGAAGCCCAGGGGACTTCAGCCTCCCCTGAAGCCACAGCCCCCTGATCTCCACCAGGACCCAGGTGACACGGAGCCCAGGCTCACACAGCTCAGCAGAACCATGTGCCCCCACTGCTGCCTGGCCTCTCTGGCAGCGCTCTCCCTTGGGGGTGGCCAATTCTAGGCTTCCCTGCTCTCCAAACCACGGAGAGACGGTGAAGCTATAAGATTCCTTCCTTAGCACCTGTTGTTGGCGGCTCATAGTGCTGGATCTTCAAAGGTGAATTACACACATTCACGGACCTCAAGAGAGCAGGAGGGGACAGAACGGGGCCGGGAGCGATCATGCCCAGAGTCTGCTCATTGTAGAGACACATCGTCTTCTCCCTGTAGTCTGTCACTCCACTGCCCTTGAACGCTGCCAGGGGGCCACAACGAATGAGCAAAAAGGCTGGCCTGGGAGGGCCTGCTGGCGAGGGGCCCATGCCACTCCCCGAAGGAAGGGGCATGTGCATTGACAGCGCCAAATCGACAAAGTGTATGTAACTGCGAAATGCTGGGAACGGCACAGCCGCCCGTATGCAGCAGAGGAACGGAACTGAGCCCACGACGGCTGAGCAAAGCCGTGCTGTAGAATACCCTGCAGCCATGAGAAACCGTGGATGATTCTGTGAACCGGCTGATTTCCACGACTTCCCACGACATGCCGAAGGCCGTCTAACTGCCCTTGCTGGGAGCTGGAGGAGCAGGGAGGGAACATACGGGTCTGCTCACTGGCACAAAAGAAACACAGAAGGGTGAGCCAGAAGCTCAGGGGGCTGCTTACGGCCAGGCCACGGGTGAGGGTGCGCCGAAAACCCCGGGGAGCAGACGGAGCAGGGCGGGCACACCCCCGAGCTCCTGCCAGTGTTCACCCCACCTTTGGACGGGCAGCATTACCTCCACAAACCCCCAAACAAGTTGGTCACCAAGATGGGGCCACACCGATGGTATCGCACAAACAGGCCCCAGTAAATCTCTTTTCATCACCAAGGAATCATAAGGCCACTCAGAAGGGAGGAAGCCCGCCCAGCTGCCTTTGTAAAATGATGTATGCAAACACAGAAAACCCCCGACTAATGAGAGCCAGACCTCCAACTCTCGAGCTGACCCTGGCTCTCGGATGACCCCTGGGTCTCCGGGGGAGGAAGGACACACGGCGTGAGTCTGCTTTTTACATGTGTTCATGCACTGCCCAGCCCTGTCCGCCCGGAGGACGGAGAAGCAGTGACATCCCAGCAGAGCCGAGCACACACAGCACCCGGACTCTGGTCTGTAAACCCCTCTCCCCAGCAAGATGACCCAGGGCTCCCCGGAGAAACGGTGGCTCGCATGAGCCTGGATGACACGTCTCCTGCCAGAAAGGAAGGACTCACACAAGGACAGCAGCACTAAGGGACCCAGGAGCCACGGGAAAAAGCTCCGAGCGGTCGATGTTGGGATAATCTGGGAAACAAAACTCGGAACAGTAGTACTGGATTACAACCTATGGAATAAAATAAGTACCCGTGAGTCACGTCGATATAAATAAGTAACTGAACACAGAAATAGCAGGCTGCCCTTTGAACAGAACGCCACAGAACAAATGGAGAAGCGAGGACAGAAATGGAAAACCGCCTCCAGCCAACAGTACGATGCTAACATGCGGCGGTGACCACCAACAGAAGAGGAAATTCATGCCGAAAGTACGGGAAGACCGAGGAGCTGTGGGGTTTTGTGTTCTCCTCCACAGGGGACTCGGAATTTGCAAAGGAAACGGTAAGTTCACAGGGGACGACCCGGCAGCCGCCACCTCGGCCAAGCAGGGACAGTAACCATCGCCAGAAAGAACAGCGACTTGTGCTGCCTGTGTCACGGGCTGAACTGGCCCCCACTCTGGCCCCCATACCACGGGATGTGACTCTGTGTGTGCAGGGGGACAGGTGAAGTGGGGTTCCCCAGACCAGCCTGTCCCACAGGACTGAGTCCCCACAGAGAGCAGAGCAGGACGCAGACACGCATGCACGGGGCAGGATCCCTGAGGATGTGGGAAGGAAGATGGTGCCTGCAGCCCGGGGGCGGGGGGGTGGAGCGTGCGGCTGGGGAGGGGCCAGCCCACCACTGGGGATGGGACCTGTGTGGCACCTAGACTGGGACCCCGCGCCTGCAGACCGGGAGGAGCAATCACCCCCACATCTCAGCCTCCCCATTACGGACGCCGCAGGAAACTGATACGGCCTCAGGAGACATAGTGATGGTCTGGTTTTACTTCTGTGGCTTCCTTGTCAAAGATGCAACCTAATCCCGAGAAGACATCAGACTGTCCCAAAGCGAGGTAATGCCGCGAAGCGAGCGGGTCACAAACACAGACAAACAGAAGATCCGCCACGGACTGGAGGAGCTCTCGAGAGCCAGATGCTCCACAGAAAAAAGCCGTAAGCGGGCAAACTGAGGCCATCCGAAGCCCGTCTGCAGTGCGGGAACATCCCCGCCTGTTTCCAGGCTTCCGTGATTACTTGACAACAGCAGCATTAGGTCCCCACAAACTCTGCTGTCGGCAATTTTTCTGTACACTTAAAGCCACTTCAAATAAGAAGCTCCGGACAAAATAGAGCTTCTGAGGGGGCAAGTACTGGCTGGACACACAGGTGTATTTCGCTAGACGAGGTTAAAGGCGAATGTGAATTGGCCGCCGACACCACGAAGGCAGAGATGTCATTGAAAACCAGGTCTATGGCTTCTCTTCTCCAGATCCCGAGTCGCGACAAACCCTGAAGAAGCCGAATTCCACGCCGCTCATGGAGGGACCGAGCCAGGACCAACGCCACGTTCTCGCGCTCACGGCCGCATGCCGGGAGGTCCCAGCTCCTGCAGGTGCCTGGGACCCCGGGCTCAGGGACACGGCCTCTGTCCACGAGCCTGGGGTGCCTCTGACCCTCGGAGGAGAGTCTGGCGGCTCCTAGTAGAGGTTCCCGCTGCCAGGCCCTGTGCCTGCGCACCCCCAGCCCCGGGAGGCTACACTGCCGCTGCGGTCGGGGGGGCTCCCCACCTTCAGAGCAGGGCTCCTCTCTGCCACGGGCACATGCAGTCCCTCTGCGCCATGAGCAAAGAGCCAGCGAGAAGCTCAGCAAACTGAAGATAAGAATAAAAACCTCCCCGAGTACCCATCCCTCCGAAGCCAGCAAACCTGCAGGTGCTTAAAGCACAAGGTGAAGTGTGTCATTTTCTGGAACGTCCTCAGTCACTGTGATCTGTCACCACTGACACCACGGAAGCACACGCGGGTCCGTGTTCCACGTTCCTTCTGTGCGCTCTCAGTGCAGATCGCCGTCCCGGGCAGGGTCCTAGCCTGGCCTCGGAGAAGCGCTCGTCCTTGTCTTTAAGACACTGAAAGGTTTGCTCACTGGACACTGGACTCCGTCACGCTCCAAGAGTGTGCCCCACAACGTGCACAGGCACGTCTCTGCATTCAGAGAGGGCAGTGGCCAAGTGCACATGGGCACTAGCGCTGTGCACGGACCTCCCAGACTGACACTACACCACACGTGTGCCCCTGGGGGAGGGACACCTGCTTCCCGGCCACCTTCGGGCCCCAGCCTCTCGCTCCCCCTCCTGCGGACGCCGACACAGAGCATGGCCCGCACCGGCTCACCTCACGGGCCGAAGTGACAAACCCAGTGCAGGGCCTCTGGGCTGAGCCCCCACCCCTACCCCACGAGCTACAGGCTGTCCCTCCGGGAAAGTCCCTCTGCTAACGCTAGCCAAGGCTGACCTCTGTGTCTGCATGGAAGTTGGTGGCAGACAAGGAAGCTCACCGGCCCCGCGGGTGCGGGTTCTCAGCCCCATGTTTGCTCTCGCACCTCACAAGCTGGAGGCACAGAGAGGCTGCTCGCTCGGCCAATGTCACAGAGCCAAGATCTGTGGAGCACAACTGGACGTGCCCATGAACGAGCTTCCCAGAGGACTGACACACCTTCGGGTTCCCCTGTGAGGGTTCCGCTCTGTAGACACTCACGGCCCCAACATTCCGCACTGCTCTCCTCCCGATCCAGCGCTGGAAGGGCCTCCCCGTCACTGCACGCCCGAGCCTCCGAGCCCGCCGCCCTGCCCTGCCTCAACCTCAAACACAAGAAGGTTCCAGAGTCTCTCAAAAGAAGGTTTCTCTATGTTTACATACACTTGACTGGAGACTCGCACTCTGGCCAAGCCACAGGGTAATGTCCTCAACCCATCTCGACCTCGCACCAGACCAAACCTCCACGGCGTCTGAGCCCACCCTTCCACATGGTGGTGGCCGGCGAGGACCTCTGGGGGGGCGAGCATCCCTCCATGGGAAGAACCGCGCGACCGCACCCAGACACCAGCACAGCTTGAGGACAAGGCTACTCCCCGGGGCCGCCAGCTTTCAGCGCAGCTTTCACCCACCCGGCAGCTGCTGAGCACCACCCTGAGCCCAAGCTCACTGCCACGCACCATGAGGAAGGCCTCAGGGGTCCCAAATGGGCCCGGGACAGCCGCTCAAGAACCCACAGGCCGCCCAGTCGTCCATCGTGGCACTAGGAGCACACAGAGGGGCTCTCACGGGGGTCGGGAGACGGGGAGAGGGTGCGCCCCGACACAGAGAGCCAGCACTCCAACATGGCTGGAGGGAGGGGTTCCCACAGAAAGTTGGGGTGAAATGCTCGCCCAGAAATCAGCTCCTGAGGCCCAGAGTTGAGACTCTTCTTTGGGGAAGCTTGGAAGATTCTACATAGATGAGTGGGGTCACCTGGTCCGAGCTTCTGGAAGTGGAGGTGCTAAAGCAGGGGGCGCGATCAGGAAGCTCGTGGCCCAGCAGAACGGAGAAGAATGAGGGCTCTGGACCAGGGAGGGGACCCTCTGACAATAAGGTCACAGTGGGTCATGCGTGGTGCCCACAGACAGGCACCCAGGATGGCACCAAGGTTCCAATACAAACGAAGTTCAGGCTCTGGATTCAGACCCGGTGATAACCGGCGTGGGAACTGGGAGCCAGAAGATGGATAGGCCTGGGGGAAACACGGCCGCAGGGCACCTGGAGATGGGAAAGCTGCGCGAGCAGGGGCTTCATGCCAAGGCCGCTGTGGGTGTGGGTCCTCAGTGACATCAGTATTCGGTGACACGGACATCGCAGCATTTCCATGAATTCAGAGAAGTAAACAGTTATGCGGGCACATTACTGGGACACCTGCTCAGGCAGTCAGAGGAGGAGACGCTGCAGGGTACAGGGGTGGCCCCCCAAGAGGAACATGTCCTGGGAGCCAGCGAGGTGGGGCCAGGGGGTTGAGGGGCATGGGTGTCGATGGGGCCCAATGTGTCTACACGTTGGGTAGGACACTTGGTGGGCCAGAGATCTCTGGGCCTTCTGAGAACATTTTTGCAGTCAGAAGGGCAGCTTCCGTGTAAAGAAGGTGGGGCCCAGTGTCGCTCTAGGACTGTGACCCGGCAGTGCCACTGCGGGACACACACCCACAAGGACCAAAAGCAGGGCCTGGGAGAGAGAGCGCACACCAGGTGGCTCTCTCTCTCTGTAGGGGGAGGGGCCAGTGTCCACAGATGGGCAGGTGGGCCCAGAAAGGGCATATTTTATGTGCATGAGAACGGGACATTACTCAGCCTTCCAAGGAGGCCATCCTGACACATGCTACCACCTGGCTGGACCCCAAGGACCCGGCGCCGAGGGATATAAGCTAAAAGCGCAAGAATAAGCACTGGAGGGTCCCCCTTGAGCGAGTTCCCCAGAGCAGTCAGCTTCGGGGCAACAGAGAGCGACGGTGGGTGCTGGGGTTTGCGGGCAGAGCGGCAGTTTGGGAAGATGACCGAGTCCAGGGACGGACAGCGGTATGAATGTGCTTTGTGACACAGGACGGCACACTTACACACAGTTAAGAGGGCAAACCTTACGTTATGTATATTTTACCACAATTTAAAACTGTTTACGTGTTTTGTGATTTTTTTTTTTTTAAATGAGAGAGTCCGGGTGCCGGGGCATTGTGAGGCCAGGACTGTGTGCAGGTGGGGGGGAAAGCGCTGTGCAGACAGAGGGAATGAAAATATGAAAATGCCCAGAACAGTGGCCGAACGAGAGGGCCCAGAACAGTGGCCGGACGAGAGGGCCCAGAACAGTGGCCGGCACACAGCAGTCTTCAGTTACTGCTGGCGGAACGAGGTGGGACAAGACGGAGTAGGACGAACTTGAAAATCCTGGAGGGAAATGTCTTCAGCGTGACTCCAAATGACCAAAAACACAGTGAGTTCTTAAAGAAAGGCCTTGAAAAGCGTGTTTGGGTGTTGAATCAACACTGTATCTGGGGACATATCCTGACACGGGAGAGCTGGGTGTTGTTGGAAGGACAGAGTACATCCGTGTCCCTGGACACTTGTCATTCTTACTCGTGGACAACGATGAAGCAATTGTGGACAGAATTCCAGTGACGACCTGGCAGGACCAGGAACTCACCCCTCAGGACAGCGGAGAAATGGCCCACCCTCGGCCCCAGAGCTTGCTCCTCACGGAGGATAGAGCACTACATGCTGCTAAGGGCAACCATCAAGACGAATGACAGCTGCCCACTGCACCCCTCCGCCAAGAAGGACACCCACCACCAGCCAGAAACGCCACGCGCACACACGCCTGTGAAAGCCTTTTTCTCCAACGTCAACCCCGTCCCACCGCCGTGTGAAAACCATGTCCCGGAGAGGAACTCCAGGGAACACACATGTCTTCTGAGACTTTCTCCGGCCCCAAAGACTCCACGATGTCCTCGACACAAGCGGCGAGGTGACATCAACTCACCAGTCTGTGCCTGAGCTGCACCGTGACGAGTGGCGAGCCTGACAGGTTCTGGGACAGCACGGGCGGCGGGGACACCTCCAGAGAAATCAGGTAGCTGGCTGCAAACAGCGTGTGCCTTTTGTAATTTGCTGCCTCCGCAATCCTTGGAAATAAATGAGAAATCGTTACAAAAGGGGAAAGGGATGGGCGCACAGCCAGAACACCTGCTCTGAGAACTTAATGTTAAGGCTGAAATTTTCAATACTGAAATCTTCCTGGAATGGAAGTTTGATTGGCCTCATTCGCTCCGTGCTGCTCTCTAGGGCTAGAAGCCGCTGTGTGACTTTGGGTAAGTGACTTACCCCGGCCGAGCTTCAACCTCCCCGCTTACAAAATGGTGCGAGAGATGGTAGTGCAGTGAGTGCCTGTGGTTCCCCTGTCTGATGGGGGTTCGTTCTCCGGAGAAAGGCCCTCAGTTGCCTCCAGGTGGCCACCTCCCTCCCCACCTCCAGACCTCCAACCTCGGCTCAGGAGTAAGCCTTGCTGTCCAGGCCTGAACCACTCAGTCCACTGCCTCCCTCAGGCCACAGGGACTGTTCAGAGGTGAGGGCATGATCCAGGAAATCCAGGGAGATGCAACAAAATTCAGAGGGAAAATGTTGGGTCAGAGACCCTCGCTTCTCTCTACTACTTGTCTGCTCAGGAGGAGAAGGCCCTGGCAGTGGCTTGTACACATGAGTGCAAAGATGAACTGGGAAGCGAGTCCCATCCCGCCCCCAACCCGCAAGGAAGAGAAGAACTAGAGCTGAGTGACGTCAACTGGATGCTGGATCAAGCTGCTCCTGAAGCCAATCGACCTGTGTGCCCTTCAGCTTCCATGATCTAAGTACCCTTTTACTTGAGACAGGTTAAGCCATGTTTTTGGACACTTCCAGCCCAATCCAAAGACTCCTGCCTGACATATACGGTACTTGTCTCATGGAGTTACGAGGTTAAATTACGAGGTGATATTCTGAGCCAAGGCAGGAGCAAGATAAGAAGCCCGTGGTGGGGGCACCTGGGTGGCTCAGTGGGTTAAAGCCTCTGCCTTCGGCTCAGGTCATGGTCCCAGGGTCCTGGGATCGAGCCCCGCATCGGGCTCTCTGCTCGGCAGGGAGCCTGCTTCCTCCATTCTCTCTCTCTGCCCGCGGTGCAGGATTTCAGGAGGTGCCCACACCGGAGCCCAGCACATGCGCGTGGCACTTGCCGGACTCCAGGAATGCTGCACCCTCGGTGCTTCCTTGCCTCACCTTAGTCTCAGCCCTGCCGGACACAGCGAATGTCTGTTGGCGTGAATTTCAACTGGGGGAAGTTGCCCTCAAAGGCCCGCAATGCGGAGCCACTAAACGCCCCCTCCTCCCCCACTGGGCCAGCCAACCCTCTGCTGCTGTCTTGTCTGATTGGGACCTTGCCTGTCCCTCACCCGCTCCCCCAAGCCTGCTTGAGGAGGCTGCTCCCCGCCTGTGTTTGCACCCACACGGCTGTCTTCCTAACACCCACCCACGTCTCGGGGCGCTGCGTGTGCAACGCTCTTCTTCCCTCGACTACTTTTACCTAACAACGAACCTCAAGCCTACAGATGATTTGCTAGAAAGAGGACATGAACACTTTCTCTCCACCTAGATCCACAACCCCTACCATTCCCTCACGTCTGCCGCACCTGGCAGGCTCACACACACTCTTCCTGAAGAAGAGGAAGCACGAGGAAGCATGAGGAAGCACACCAGGAAACTCCTCCCCCACCACACTTTAGCAAGGACCTCCCCCCACCCCAGGATACCAAGGCCCAGTCATTACCCTCTCAAACCTGACACCGCCTCTGTGGTCCCCACCTTGTGCCTAAGAGCTCTGCATGGTCCCGAGGAGGCCAGTGCCTCTGCTTGGGAGCACATCCCCACAGGCCCCTGAGTTCTGGAACAGTCCCCACAGCTCTCTCTCCTTCCCGCCACGGACATACAGCATCGCCAGCGACAGTTTGCAAAACGGCCCCTACTATAGATGGGCTGTGTCCCCAGGAGGAGCTCCGGGCCAAGCACCTGGGGCTGGACCACTCCATGGGCCACGCTCACTCTTTCCCATTGTGTCACCTCAGGAGACACAGGGTATCATGTCCCACTGTTGATGATATCAAAAGTGACCTGCTGGCTGAAGGGGTGCAGGCCAGCTGTCTCTATTCCCAGGTGCCCTGTTCACTGTGTAAATTTAACAATAACTCTGTCTGGGTGCCGGGGTGGCTCAGTCATTAAGCATCTGCCTTCGGCTCAGGTCATGGTCCCAGAGTCCTGGGATCGAGCCCTCGAGCCCCGCATCCAGCTCCCTGCTCAGCCTGCTTCTCCCTCTTCCACTCTCCCTGCTTGTGTTGCCTCTCTTGCCATCTCTCTGTCACATAAAAATCTTAAAAATAATAATAATAAAGACTGTTCTCCAAATACCGCTCACCCAGCGGTGTCTACACCCACTGATAACCTTGCCCTGATCAGTGACTACACTTAGGGCTCCAAGATGGTGTCTTTCCAATGCTGTCTTTCCTTCTGCATTGACTGGCTGGCATTACTCTACAAAGAACAAGTGTGGACACTTGCCAGCCGCCAGACCCTCTGGGAACTTCTCCATCGGAAGCACACGTGTCTGTCAATAAGACATGGAACCCAGAGACCCGAGTCACGGCCCTGCCTCTGCCGGCTGGCAGCCTGGAAGTCCCATCCGCTCTCCGGGCCCGGGGCTCCATCGCGGTGGGATAGTGGAACTGGGTGATGCAGACTCCCTGCCCAGCTCGGATTCCTGGCCCCACTTGAAGGAAAAGCCTGACCGGCTGCTAGCCAGGCACAGCTCACAGTAAGAGCCGAGCAGTCCTCATCGTGACTAGGCAGGTGAGACCATTGGCACGCAGGTGGCACAGCAGGGATCAGCTAAGTGTCCCCCCGGGACCTGTGGACACTCAGACGCTGATCCCAGACTGGCTACCGGGGTCTTCAGGAGTGGCCCGCCCAGGGCTTGGCTGGGAAGATGGGAGACCCCGCCCCGGCCTCATCCCCATCTTCACGCATTAGACTCATGTGCTGACTCCAACCCACCCCAAAAGGGGATTGAGAAGACACTACAATCCCACAGCAACCTTCATTCTTACAAAAACCATACATGTATGTAGGCCCCAGTGCCTGATACTGAAGGGAAGGGACTCGGCTGTGTTGCAAGCAGGATGACCAGAGCGCTTTCTGCTCACTCTACCCACCTACTCCAAACTGCGTGTGGAATGTGACCATCACCTTACAGCCAATATGGTGAGAACGTCCAATCATCTTGGGAGGCGGTAAGGGCAAGCACTTACAGGTCATGTTAAGAGCACCAAGCTTTGTTCAAACCATTAGCTGACGTTGCGCTCACAGCAGCCTCAGCCACCAGTACTGTCATCAGCTTTATTTGAGAAGGGAGCACACAGCCAATGACCAGCACGTGTTGCCCAGGTCCACACCACCACCAAGGGCGCCACCGGGAGGACAGAGGCAGGCGCCCAGCGCCCAATTCTGCACTGCTAACTACGACCCTGGTGGTCACCTTCTGTCCCACTCTGGTGCCACAGGAGAGAACACGACAAATACGGGGACTGTGCCTGATGAACTATTTGGATGATTTTTTTTTTCAAGGTTAATTTGACACTAAGATACCTTTGCATTCAGTGCTGCCCTTGAAACTTCACCCAAGCTGAAGATTCCGCACAGGAAAGATATGTTCTCATCGTGGCAAAAAAATTTCTGTTTGACCTCAGGAAGCCAACTGACATGCATTTGCTGCCGACAAGGGTGCACGTGGTCCCCAGGTGTCCGTGCTAACAGGTAGAGGGCCGGGAGGGGCCAGGATCTGCCTGTGCGAGTCTCAGAGCCCACGGCTTGCAGGGACAAGAGGGGCTGACTGCGGTTTTCTGGATCACACGGCACGGGATCTGCGGCTCCCGAGAGTCCGCTCTGTGCTCTCCTGGGGGCAGTGAGGACAGCAGGGAGGTGCGAAGGCCCCGAGACAGAGGAAGGACCCATCCGCCAGGCTTCAAGCACATCCTCGGACTCCCGGAATCAGGACAAACTCGGCCTTGCCCCCCATCCACCGCAGCCGGCGCTGGCATAACGCGCGTCTGGCAGGAGGGCCAAACCCGGGCGTGGGGGGCTGCCCGGTCCTGTAAAGTTTTAGGGGCACACAGCCACTCGGATCCCGTCACGGGTCGCCGGAGGTTGCTTCCAGGCTTCCAGGCAGACTCCGTAGTCGTGACAGAGGCTTTATGGCCCATAAAGACCGAAATAGTTACTCTCTGGCCCTTCCTGGGAAAGTTTGTCCGCAGCTGGCGACAGTTACGCTTCTACTCGGTCACAGCGAATTGTCCCCAAGTGCGGGCACACGTGGAGGTCGGTGAACAGTTCCACTTGCTCTTTCCTCTCCCGGCGCAGGCGGAAGGGAGACCCGGAGGGTGACAGGAACCCTGCTCCCCCCGCCCTGGGACCGGCCGCAGACGGGCCCAGCCGAGCCGGGTAAACCCCCGCTGCGAGCATCCCGCACAGGTCGGCTTCGGCCTGACCCCCGCCGAGCCGCAGGGAGGAGTCCGCTGCCCTCGCAGTCCTGGATCTGGAAACGATCCCCCAGAGCCCCGAGAGCGCATCTTTCCGGGGAAGGCGACGGGACTCCGCTCTGGCCAGTGTAGGAGCTCCGGGCGCCGCACACACGAGGGCCGGCCCCGTCCCGCGCTGTAAGGACACCGGCCGACGTGGGCTTTGCCAGGCCCCGCGGCCCCGGGTCGACGGCCACGTCGGGGCTGTCGTGCCCCCGACCGCACCGTCTCCCCAAAGGCTGCGGACACCCGGGCGGCGGGGGAGGCTGCCTCGGAGACGGGCGGCGCGGTGCCGGGGTCGCCCCGCATCCTGTGTCGGCGGCTCCAGCAGCGGCCGCTCCCGTCCCGAGGGTTGGCACACCCGCCGCCGCGCCGGCCGCCCGCCCCAGGGCCCGGAGAGGGCACGTGCAGGGACTCCAGCAGCAAGAGAACAGGACAGTCCGGCCGCCATGACGGGCACATGACCCACAGGGGCCAATCACAGCGTTCCCTGAATTTCCACAGAGCCATGTGAGCAGATCCGGCCAATGACAGAGCAGGATGCTCTGATCACCATGACTGGGGCCCAGGCGGGGCACATGACCCACAAGGGCCAATCACAGCGTTCCCTGAATTTCCACAGAGCCATGTGAGCAGATCCGGCCAATGACAGAGCACGATGCTCTGATCACCATGACTGGGGCCCAGGCCGGGCACATGACCCAAACGGCCCAATCATGACCCAAACAGGCCAATCACAGCTTTCCCTGAATTTCCACAGAGCCATGTGAGCAGATCTGGCCAATGACAGAGCAGGATGCTCTGGCCATTGATTGGAGGGCGCCAGGATGGATACAGGACCCAAACGGGCCAATCACAGCCCTCCTTGAGTTTCCATGCACACATTAGGGACCGCAGCTGCTGTCCTTCTGAGACCTGAGGACCCAAAGCCGTGGGGTAGAAAGCCATGTCCCTAGGCAGGGACCCGCCTGGAAAAGAGCCAGCACAGAGGAAGGCACAGGCAAGAGACAGAGCGACCAGGGCAGGAGGCCTCCCCTGGGCTCCTGGGTCCAGCCATGCCTGAAGCCTTCCTCATCCCCTGAGGACCCAGCCTCCCCGCCCACCACCCAAGCCCGGTCACCCAACCAACCCTGACTGACGCAGGTGTGTGCTGTTGTCCCCCACTTCCACAAGTGGCAACCAAGGCTCAGGCCGTGAAGGCACGCATCCACCACTGCACAGGGAGTACTGGGCAGCTGTGGTCACCTGACTACTGGACTGTCAGCCTACATGCCCAGTGCCACTGAACTCCCAGCATCTGAGGTCCTGTGTCCCCTCTGGATCTAATAGCGAAGCCCCAGGCATTGGCATTGTGAGTCCCTTCTGGTCCCGCATGCCTGTGATGACCTGGAGGCAGGGGTGTTTGAGCGGTCAGCCTCCCACTGTCCTCTCCCTGTCCTGGGACCTGGGACACTCACTTGGTCTTGGCTGGCTGGATGTTGTCCAAGTAATCGTGCATCCTGTGGTAGAGAAGGCCCACGATGGTGGTCCAGGCTGCAGAAAAGCGGAGGGTCACAGACATCTGTTAGCCTGCCAGCAGCAGAGCGCCCAGCCAAACCCACTTGCCCAGCAATGCACAGTGCCAGCCCTTACACCCAAATCCAGGGGCGGGTGTGGGTGGAGAAAGTGAGGGACTCTCAGGGGTGGAATTTTGCATGAGCCTGAGTAGAAACTCTGTGACCCTTCAGCTGTGGATTTAACTGTGGCAATGACTGCCTGATCCTCCCCTGAGCCGACTCCAGACACACAGATGCTGCCGCTCCCGGGGAGAGCCTGACTCGCCAGGAATGCTAGAGTTTCTGTGGGCAGGAGGTCCCCGCTCCAGCAGCGGTCACAGCGCCAGCCTCCAGTTTTGCGCCATCTGGGTGAGCGTGTCCTGTTTGCTGTTGGCATATGGAGCCATTGCAGCCACACGAACACGTGAGCAGGCAGCAGATGCGGGATTTACACGTGGCGGTGATCACGAAGGTGTCCTTTGTGCCTTTTGGCTACATCCCATCTCTGCTATGTGACAACGTTGAAATAGGAATCATTTTTGATGTTGTGTCCCTCCACTATTAGCACAGGACGCTTGAGGGAGGAAGCGGTTAGCTGTCTTCCAGAGTTCCTCGCGGATATTTGTGGAATAAGTTAAAATTTCAGGAAAATATTGAGCATCCTATCACTCTCACAGTGTGCCAGGCAGAAGGGCGTGGCTCATTTAATTCTCAAAACAATTTTGTGAGTCTAGTACTAATATTGTCCCCATTTTACAGACGAGGAGACTATAATACATGCAGGTTCAGTCACAGCCAGCAAGCGGCTGAACCAGGCTTGGAGCCCAGGATTTCCAGCTGCCAGTCGGTCCTTGTGACCAATAAGTTCTGCTGCCACAGGGCAGAACATGAGGCCGTGGTCCCGCTGAGTATGAAGGATGGAGGGTTCTAGATCCTGCAGCCGGGTGGCGTGAGATAAGCAAAGATCACATGTGTGGTTGGCAGACCACAGGCTCATCCCCAGACACCCCGTTTCTGTAGTTCACCCTGTGTTGGGGGGGTGTTCCTGTGACATCTCCAGGTACCTTCCACACAGGCAAACAAGAAGGTAGAGGGAGCAGAGGTGGGCCCTTGCAGGGTGTTGAGGAACGCCTCCTTGCTGAGGAGGAGACACCGTGATCCTACACTACCCAGGCTGCTCTTTGTCCCCAATTTCTGGGCAGTGCATGTCCTCTGGCCAGATTGTCAGGAGCAGAGACTCCCAGACTCCCCCGACAGCCCGAGGGATAAGCAGTGGGGGCATTCACTTTTCAAGGGACCAGAGGGGCTGGCCCTGCAGCAAAAATGACCAGAGCTGCCTGAGCCACCTGAGGGGGACAGAGAGCCCCGGATGGACACCCTCACCTAGCCTGAGTCCACCCTGGGTGGGGGAGGGGGCACGGCCCCGTCTCTTCATAGTGTGCTGACATGTCACTATGCCGCTCTGGGAGGACACAGCTATCTTTCACAGTGGACCTGAATCACCTCGAGAACCTGTCCAAAATGCAGATTCCCAGCCCTCCTCCTAGTTCCAGTTCACGAGGCTGGGGTGCCCTTGGAATCAGCATTCTGAGTTAGCTTAGCAGCTCAGGTGCTCACCAGGACTCCCCGAGCCAGCCCCCAAGAAATGCTGGCCCAGAGCCGCTCCTGCAGGAACAGGCGAGCAGGCGTGAGGACTGTGTGTCTGCAGGGTCGCAGCTGCCCGCACATGTGCATAGCCCCGGAGGTCCTGGGGCGGCCTCTGCAGCTGCACTCACCTTGGCTGCGGAACGCCTCGTGGGGAACCTTGATGTAGCTCTGCCCCTGGGCTGGGAAGCGGTAGTGGGAAGAATTTATGGTCTCGGGCAGGAGTTTGGCCACAGAAAACTCTGAGAACAAGCCAAAGACAGGAAGCCACAGTCAGTAAGCTCCAAGGCGCAGGAAATTGGGCTGTAAAGGCCCATCTGCTTCTGCTTTTGCTAACAGAATGAGCTCCCCTGGGCAGCGTAATTACCTCTAGATAATAACGACCTGAAAAAAGAAGGGTCCAGGGAAGTCATTTCCACCGCACGCTGCCTCATCCAGCTGGCCACACACAGTGGGGGCCTTGTGGCCCGAGGTGACCCCTCCTTCCCTCGGGGCAGCCCGTCAGCTCTCAGAGCTGCTCCTCACCACATGCCGGGGCACCCCGGACACATGGGAGCAAGAAAGTGCCGGAGACGCTGGCCTTCTGGCCATCGGTCACTATCTCGGCCGACAGTCCCATTAACACTCACCTCCGTGGGTCAGTTTAGTCCCTGCCCCAGAGTCTGGCTCTTGTGGGAGAGTATCAGCTGCGCAACGCTGCTTTAGATAAAGACTTTTCAAAGGGAGGGCCATGAAGTCAGAGCAAGTGGGACTCTGTGCCGATTATCTTGGAAAGCAGATTTAGGCCAAGCCTCCATCTGGCTCTGCAAAACCTGATTCTGCAACCTTTTATTCCACAGATGCTCAAAGGAGCTGCTGCTTTTTGACTCCCATTCCGAACGGAGATGACTATCAGCCCAGCCCCCGAGTCACCATCAAATGCTCCTGTAGCTTTGTGTCCGCATCCTGGCTGAGTACATGGTCCCTGATCTCACACTCCCTCCACAGCATGACTTTGCGTAAGGGCAACACAGTTTACAAAAGCAGAGAGGTGTGTTTGAACCGATGGTATGTTTGCTGCTACGTGTGTGTGTGCACCTGTGTGTGTGTCTGCACACCTGCACGCATGTGTGCCTTTGCCCGTGTGTTTACGCGCTGTGTGTACAGAGGCATGGGCTGGTGTGTGGGCACCTGTGCGTGAGCGTGTGCGCACCTGTGGGCATGTGTGTGTGCGCTGTGTGCTCATCTCTGCAGGTGTGTGAGCGCCCCTGTGCAAATGTGTACGTCCCTGCTTGTGCGCATGTGGGTGAGCACGGGGCTGGCAGAGCAAACCGCACAGGCCAGCTGACCTCCGGAGTCCCCTGCCCCGACACCTGCACCCGTGGCTGCATCCCACCCCGAGCCGACCAGTACCTGCCACGGAAGAAGAGCCGACGATGGTGACCTGGGGCTGGCTGGCGTCCAGGTTGGAAGAGATGTGGCCCATGACGGTGTCGACGGTCTCGATCAAGCCCAGCACCATGGCGTTGTCCTGAACACAACGCCACATGAGGGCACTGAGACAGTGGAACCGGCACCACAAGCACCCTGAGGGCCACCCGGGGCCCACCCGCCCAACATGCTGCCGGGCTCTGCACTGCCCCCCAACCCCGGCACCCAGCCACAGCGAGAGCCCACTGCGCCTGTGGAGGCCACGGTGAGCCAGGCCCGTGCTCTCTAAGAGCAGACAGGAAGGAGCAGGGGACAGCCCCGCACCACACCTCTCACGGGCGAGGTCCACGCGGCTGAGCTCACAGCACACAGACATCCCCGGTCACCCAGGTTGCTGGCTGCGTGTCTTCCATGCTTAGACAGCTGACAGAGACCTGGGCCCAGCTGCACTCAGAACTCACCTCTGTAATCTCTGACCGGCCTGCCCTAACCCCTTCTGTTTCAGGAGGAGTGGGCTGATTGTCCCCAAGTTCCCTCCAGGACAAGGACACCGGAAGCTTCATCCCAGCGTCGATGCAGGGGAGGGATGCTTTGGAGCTGTCAGAACCCCAAATCCCATCTGACCTGCCTGGTGCACCCCTTCCCTCCAAGCGCCCTCTTCACTCATTCTGAGTCCCCAACGCAGACAGGATCCCAGTGGACGCTGCCCCAAGAAGGTGGGGGTCCCTCCCGGTCACCCCGCATCTCTGCGGACTGCTCAGACTGAGCTCCGCCCCCATCACCAGACACACCGCTACGGGGGGACAGGGCCTCTCGGGCCCTCGGGGGCACGGTGGCTGTGCCTCTCTGCCGCCGGGCCCCTCCCTCCTTCCCGCCTTTCTGGAAGGCGTCTGTTTGCTAAGGATCCTTACAATTCTCTCACAGACGCACACTCCATGAGAATCTAATGAGCTGCTGGGAAGAGAACATTGAGGCCAATTTTAGACATTTTCTCTGAGGCCTGTGGCCTGATTTCAATCAGCCGAGCACAGTCAAACACATGGAAATCTGTGTCTCGGGTGTGCACTTCTGCTGGGCGGTAGCTGATTCATCCTTTCTCTCGAAGGCACGTTACAGACCGCCTGAGTCTGAAGAGCTTCATGATTATTCATATCTTGTGACACAGCATTCAGAGAAAGTCACTTTAAAATGACGCTGATGAAATGGGTCTGCCCAGGCCCTCCACTGGCCATTTTCCAGGGCTCCTGGCCCTGTACACAGACTCCCCCCCCCCCAAGAAGGTGTGGACTGTGGAGGGTTGTGCCTTTTTAAAAAAGAATTTGTTTCTGGGTAAGACTGAATCAGTCTTAAAGGCAGGTCCCCTCTTTTCCTCTGCCTTTCGCCCGTGTTCATTCCATCCTGTTCCTTTTGAAACTGTTCAAATAAAAAGTCCAGAGACAAAACCTACTGCAGTCTCATGAACGGCATTTCTGCCTCGAACTGCCAAATACTGTTTAAACATCATAGGGGTTCAGGGGAATGAGCGCTTCAATCCCACACCAATGTGGCTGCGAGGCTGCTGAACAAGGCAGCTCTGAGTCCTCCAGCCGCCGGGCAGCCTTGGACGCCCGGTGAGACCACATCATCAGAAAACGAACAGAGCCAGGACCCCAAAGTCACGGACTGTGGAAGGGCTCCTCGGACCCACTTGGGACTTTGCAGGAGTAAAAGAAGTTTCAACTGCTTCACCACTGAAATGCGGGGTCTCTCTGTCGCTGCAGCACAACCTCGCCTGGGCCGCCTGATGTGCCTCCTGTTGCGGGAAACCTTCCTGCACGTAGCTAAAGACGACCGAATTAAATCCGGCAGCGGTGTGTGGGATGGAACGTTCACGAGAGGGCTCACGGTCACAGCCCGCCTTAGGGCTTCGGGTGACGGCTCTTTTTAAAAGTTTTTGTCATCGGCAGTTCCTGCCTTCACAACACGTAAACTTGTTTCATTTGTTAAATGGTAAAGTCAATGCAGTTACTTTTATTTTTTAATTTTTTTTTTATTTATCAGAGAGAGAGAGCGCGAGCACAGGCAGACAGAATGGCAGGCAGAGGCAGAGGGAGAAGCAGGCTCCCCGCTGAGCCAGGAGCCCGATGTGGGACTCGATCCCAGGACGCTGGGATTGTGACCTGAGCTGAAGGCAGCTGCTTAACCAACTGAGCCACCCAGGCATCCCAGTGCAGTTAGTTTTAAAAAGAAAAAAGTATATTCCATTCTCCTTTCTAATTATTTGCAGTTCAGGGGAAATGAAAAGGGTTTTTTTTGGTTTTTATGTTTATGATCATGAAACATATCACATGTTCCATTTTTTTTTTTCACTTAATCTACATCTAGGGATCTTTAGACATAAAACGTGTTTTTCTCTTACCACTCAAGAACAATGTGACCGTGAAAAATATTTTATTAAAATGATAAATAGGGGCGCCTGGGTGGCTCAGGGGGTTAAGCCTCTGCCTTCGGCTCAGGTCATGATCTCAGGGTCCTGGGATCGAGTCCCGCATCGGGCTCTCTGCTCAGCGGGGAGCCTGCTTCCTCCTCTCTCTCTGCCTGCCTCTCTGCCTACTTGTGATCTCTGTCAAATAAATAAATAAAATCATTTGAAAAATAATAAATGATAAATAGAGGTCAACCTAGTATACACTCCTCATGAAGACAGGCAGCTAATTCCCAGCTCAGAGTCAGGAAGAATAACACATTAGCGACACCCGCACACTTCCTGAGCCCCATAGAAGGCACGGCCCTTGAACTCAGTTGCAGATCTGGTCAAAATGAGCTCTAATGACCCAGATGGCAAGACTGGAAGGTGCATCATTTCTCTCAGAAATGTGAATTGGGCCATATCTACACCACTTCTAGGAAGACACAGCGGTTGGCAAAGTGCATACATTTTGACAACCAAAAATGTTCTTTTTTTTTTTTCCTTACCTCTGACACATCGACCCAACTGGGCAGTTGAAGAACCTCTCCCATGGTCTTTAAGAAAACCTAAAGGCAGACAAAATGACATTGCTTAGCACGTATCCTTAATGCTCAAAATGTCAAGACCTTTGATTTCTCCATGACTTATCAAGCACTGGCTGGGTTTTACATACGGTCATAAAAACAAACAGCCCCCATCAGCACAAGAGGTCATGTTTTACAAAGTCCTTCAGAGCTGTCACCTTGTTCACTCCCTGTGACGAGCCGCTCGTCAGTGATAAGCAGGCAGATGTCAGAACGAACACAGCTTAGTCATGGAGAAACCCCGAAGCACGGGGCCGAGAGAGAGAAGCGGCCCTCGGGGCTGCCTGTTGAGTGAACCAGTGAATGAGCCCCCGGGAAACCACCTCTCCATAAAGAAGTTACTCGGAGACCCTTGGTCGGATCAGCTTAACATTATGTTCGGTTTGGCTCACCGCTGTTCTAAAGGAAGTAAATCAGCTTTTACCATGTCCAAGTGGGGAGATTTAAATGAATATATGTGCACTTCCGGCTTCCTTGGGGAAGAGCAGAAGCTCAGGCCACCCCGGCCCACAGTCCCACACAGCCACTGTTGGCCAAAGTGAAGCGGGAGCGGCCCCCTTGGTCAGATATGTGTTCCTCCCTGCACCCCAGTCCTCACCACTCTCTATTGCCTGACACCTAGTCCAGTCCATATCCCTCATGTTGCCTTTTAACTGTTTGTCTCCTACTACAGACACAGAATTAAACTTTAAGTCTGACGAGGGCACCTGGATGGCTCAGTGGGTTAAGCCTCTGCCTTCGGCTCAGGTCATGATCTCAGGGTCCTGGGATCGAGCTCCGCACTAGGCTCTCTGCTCAACAGGGAGCCTGCTTCCCCCCTCTCTTTGCCTCTCTACTTCTCTCTCTCTCTTTCTCTCTGTCTCTTATGAATAAATAAATAAAATCTTAAAAGAAAAACCAAAACCTTAGATCATGATCGAAGTCTCCCATCTCTCCACCAAACTGCCATCTCCAGAATAAATCACATTCTTCCTCACACTTTAAGGCACCAAATATCTGGAGAATTCATCCTCAAAACTCCTCTTTCATTGCCTTTATCTGATAGATGCTGATTAAGACCCTGAAGAGCAAGACCTTATGAACAAAAGACGAACAAAATATTGGGCTTGAGGTCTAGTGGGCAGAGTTTATAATCTAGGAGAAGAGTCAGCACGTCAAAAAAAGAAAAAAGAAAAAAAAAAGATCATCTAGTAAAGTATTGAGGCTTGAAGGCCATACAGCTCTGTCACACTCAACTCGGCCATTGTAGTGCAAATGCCGCCACAGGCCACTGTCACTAAATGAGCATGTTCCAATAAAACTTTATTACAAAAACAATCCACACACCAGATCCGGCCTAAGGGCTATAAATTGCCGATTCCTACTCCGGCAGAGCAGTCTGGTGGGATAAAAATAGAATGCCGGCCACATTTCCACTTTTAAATTTTCTAGTAGCCACATGATTTGTTTGCATGCGTGTATGCACCTGCTGGGCGGGGTGAATCCTGATCTCAGAACCCTGATATGACCTGAGCCCAAACTGAGACTTGGGGCCTAACCGACTGAGCCACCCGGGATGCCTCTAGTAGCCATATTTTTTAAAGTAAAGAGTAAACAGATGAAACTAATTATGTTTCTACTAATTATATATTTCAAACTAATTCTACGTCTTTCTTAGCCCCATATTTCTAAATTGCCAAGACCAAAATTGTCAATTCAATATTTTATGTTCTTCTCTTTCTCCTAAGTGTTAGGAATCCGGTGTATATGTCCCATTTAGAGCCTGGATTTCAGGGGCGCCTGGGTGGCTCAGTGGGTTAAAGCCTCTGCCTTCGGCTCAGGTCATGATCTCAGGGTCTTGGGATCAAGCCCCGCATCGGGCTCTTTGCTCGGTGGGGAGCCTGCTTCCTCCTCTCTCTCTCTGCCTGCCTCTCTGCCTACTTGCATCTCTGTCTGTCAAATAAATATAGTCTTAAAAAAAAAAATTCTTTAGAGCCTGGATTTCATGTCTCATATCTGACTTTTAATTCACCACAGTTCACAGACTCCCCAGCCAGATGTGGCTAATGGGCCCCATATCACCCAGCACAGGAAATGACTTCTCGCCATTTTCCTGTCCAGCTGCTAGTGGTGGGAAGCCAGGACATGGAAAACTGGATATTATTTCTCATCGAATCGGAGATGGATGGAGACACCGGAGAAGCCGCCTCTCTCTCCACCCCCACGGGGGGCAGGAAGGCGAGCGGGCTCCTCCTTCCGCTTCGGGGTGCCTGGGCACCCAGGACATCTTCTCACACGCTCCTCGGGTCTGCCTTCTGCCGGCAGGGCTCCCAGAGCGCCCACCTAACACCACTGTCATCAGCACACACGAAACACACAAATGCACGCGGATCCCCCGAGCTGAGTGTCCTGCTGTCTCCCCCACATTGCAGCAGGGCAGAGACCGAGGACCCAGGGCAAGGAACCACTGAGGGACGTTCAGCCCTCAGCCAGTCCTCTGCACCCTGCTCGGACCTGTCAGCTGCTCTTTCCGGGAGGAACCCGCTCAGACGGGACTACCCCCTCCACCTCGGCCCAGAACCCCGGTGCTGCCCCTCTACCCGCCAGGGACCCTCTACCTCGACCTGGAGGGTGTTTAGAGGAGGGCGCGAAGCGGCAGCACCTAGATTCCATGCCATCAATGGCACGTTCACTAAGTGTTTTAGGTGACCTTGGCCATTCCCACTGACCTGTAAGTCACAGCACTGTGGGTCACAGTGCATGCAGATGTGGTCTAGTTTCCTGCGGCTACACCTGCCAAGACCCAGTCCCACCCTTCACCTGTCGCCAAGGGAGGCAGGGGGGCTGGAACTGGAGCTGCGTGCCCTGAGGGCGGGCGGCCGGGCGGGTGCGGAGACGGGAGCCACAGGGAGCCGGGGCAGAGCTGAAGGAGGCCCCAGCGGCTGGACGGAGCTGGCGGGACAGGCCACGCGACCCAGTGGTGCATGACAAGTTTGGAACCCTGACTGTCACGTACGAGTCCCTGACTTCCTACAACTCTGTGCAGATTGAACAAAACACGCCTGTGTGGGTCAGGATCTGGCGCTTCGCCACCCCCGACCGGCCAGGCACAGAAATCAAGTCGCTTTACCTGGGTGAGGTTCAGAGCCATTTCCTGCGAGAGAGGCTTATTGGGTAATTTGAGGGACACGTTCCGCAGGTAGCTCAGGATGGCTCCTGGACTCTGGAAGGTTTTCCTCGCCTCTGTCAAGTTGGTTATGACGGGATGGTAAGCGTTGGTGAGCACCTGAAAGAAAGGACAGGCCTGACTCCCGCTCGGGACGAAAGCCGAGGAGTCCCACGGAAGTCCGCTGTGCCCTCCTACAGCCCCATGATGACGGCGGCTGCACCGACGGTGTACCAGGAGGCACTTCTGACTGCCTGCCACAGACTGAGCTTTCACCCTCTCGGCAACTTCAAGAAACATGCACCCATTTGAGATGAAACCAAGCGTAGGGAAGCTCACCCAGAAATACTCGTGGAACCGGTGTTTCAACCTGCACCAAAGGTACGAGAGTCTGTGCCCTCCCGTTCCCTTAGAATTCCCAAGGAAGGGAAAGTGGGGGGATTAGAGGTACTCATTCCAGAGGGGAACGTTCCTGTAGTGACTGGTCTTCCCTCAAACGTCGGGAGAAGGGGCACGAAGAGAAAACGAGCCTCGGCACAGGTCCCCCCTTCTCGCCGCTCACTGTGCCGCCGGCCCCGGAGACGGTCTCAGTGTTTGTGTCCCTGGGAAGTCTGGTTGACTTCCTTTTGGCCCCTGAGGCCACAGACCACAAGAAGCAAAGGGCTTTCCCTTCAGTCAGCCTGAGCATCCGGAGTTAGTGCCAAAGCTAGCTTCCCCTCCAGGGCTGATTTCTTCCCAGACACTATACTGCCAAGAAGAGAGAGCCAGACTGTCCCGTGGAATTCAGTCCTGGCACACAGGCTAAGCAGAAGGGCTTCAACAGGACGGCAGACGGAGATCAATGCGTGTGCTTACCACGGCGTTGGCTGGGGAGGTCATGAAGACGCTTGGTGGTGTCGAAGACGACAAAGCATGCTTTCCTGGAAAGAATCAGTAACGCTTGATTAGGGACTGAAACACGGTCCGTCTTTCGCCCTAAGGAAGGCCTGTCTTTACTCAGGACTCTCCAGCTTCAGACACATCCAAGACAGCCTGAGAATGTTTTGAGTAGGAAAGCTGCTGGAAAGATGAACGGCTAATAAATCAGCTTAATGGGCAGATGGTATGGATTTTCCCAGGTCACATTACTTTCCTATTTACGTTTCAAATTGCTTTTGAACACCCTTCATGCAAGTCATCATATAAAGCGATGATTTTATACAAGCATTTACCGATTTCAAATAAATAGAGAACCAGAAGAAATTGCCCTCACCGCATCGGGACCAGCTGGGGTTGGAACACAGAGGCCCGTTAGTCTCGGGCGAGGACAAACAATCCGTCCGGTCAAGCCTCCCCTCCCAGACAGATGGAGCGAGATGGGGGGGGGGGGACTGTTCTCTCGAGCCCCTTCGACCCCGAGGATTCTAGTTTTTTCTCCTCTATTTGGTTAATTAATCGTAAATTATTACAGCTATGTTAAACCTGGCTCTGACGGACGGCTGGATGGGGCCACCCGAGAGACTTCTGGTCATTTTCTCTATATGTGATTTATGTCACAGGCCCAGTCTTCAGAACCAAGTGCCCAAGCAACATGGGGTGTGATGAGTCTAGTTCTGGTTCCACAAAGATGCATCCACGTGCTCCTGGGACACGTAAGGGTTAAGGCAACACCTCTCCTGAATCGCCCCCAAACTCCTACACCACCTTCGCAGGGCACAGACAGGAACGTGGCCTGAAACGCTGTGCTGTGTGGGGCTGGTGCTGCCCATCCGAGCCCTGGGATGTCCTAGGGACACGAGTTTGCTGAGACAGCTGCAGGAGCCAGGAACAGCGACACCTCTTTCCAGGGTTAATAAAGCGTTGAAGTATCAGGAAACCAGGGTTTGTTGGAGGCTTTCAGTAACACAAATACAGACAGCGTCTTGGTCTCAAAGGGACAAATCTCTGAATCTTAGGCTATGAAATGCAGGAGATTAATATCTCTTGTATTGTACAGGACCTGTATTTTGTCTTTATGTCACTCATGTATAAGAAATGAATTCTACCTTCTCAGTGAAAAATGGGCGTCTCAAAGACAGGGGTGGACAGAGACGTCCTGCACGCACAGCAGCTGTGCCTGGCTCCCAAGAGCCGCAGCCCCAGTCGCTGGGGGGTCCCCTCGCCTCTGAGTTGCAGATGCAGCTGGCCCCACTGTCATGACCACCTCTGCCAGAGGCGGACGATGACCCAGGCTTCAGGCCATCAGCGTACTCTGCAGGCCCCGGGCACAGGGCTTGGCCCCCAGGGAAACACAGGGATTATTCTGGCCAAATGAGGGTCCTGGGCAGCCCTGCTGCAGGAGATGGCAAAAAAGAGAAGCTCTCGCCTTCTGCTGAGGATGGGGAGGGAACGCAGAGGGAACGGCAGCCCTGCTGGCAGCACAAGAAGGAGCCACGTCAAACACAAACACTCTTAGTGACACATGTGAGCACCTAGAGCAAACTGGTCCTGAAGCAGATGTTGTATTGTTTCCACTGTGTGAGGCTGTTTAATTCCCTTCTTGCTGTAAATCACTTTAGTTGTGCTTTCTGTCATGTAATCACAGGGTCCTAACAGCTGAGGGGTTCACTGTCGGACCCCGAGGGGAGGCTGGCTTTCCACCTCCTGGTCCTGACCTATCCCTGCTGTCAGCGCAATGGCCAACCAACGGATGTTTACAAGCGACTGTCATTTTTTGGCAGATTATTTTATGTTAAAATAAAGAATCAGGGTGTTCAGCTGTTGGCAGAATGAAAACGAATGAAGGGTAAGGAAGTATTAATCTTAAAACAGTGAAAGTGTTGGGAAAACCTGCCACGGGCAGGCACCGTGCTGATGCCTTACCCCGGTCACTGTCTATCCGCGGAGCCTCCACCCCGCAGCTTCCTCCCAGTTACAAAGGAGAATGTTGTGATTTGGAATGGTTAAGACACAAAAAGCCACTTGCTACCATTCCGTGTATGTGGAAGACCCAGAAGAAGGATCAGCGGCGGCCACGGGCTGGGGGGAGGACACAGGGAGCAAGAGGTGGTGGGCACTGGACTTCCTTTCCAGGTGAAGAGATGATTTTAAAACCAGAAAGGACAGCTGCCCAATGTGGTAAGCACAGTAGGTACCAGGGGACTCTATCCCTTCAGATGGTTGCGTTTCTGTTCCCTGAATTTTACCTCAACAGAGGTGACCCCCAAGTCCCACGGCTCACCGAGGCTGAGGGAAGATTTGAACCCAGGCTCCCTGTCCTGTGGGTCCTGTCTCTGAACAACCACTCTGTACCGAGCAAGAAGAGGCATCCTCGGGGCTCCCGGAACCCCCTCAGGGTCTGGCACGCAGGAAGCACCAGACGAACCTTTGTTGATCGAATGCACTAATGGGCCTGGAATGTCTGCTCCCAAAGCTGTCCGTTAGCACCCACCACCTACACCTCGAAACCCCCTGATGACCCGCAGGATACTCCTCTCGGGGTCTCTCCTCTAAGTTGCCAGTTCCTCCGTCTTAGGGAACAGGTGTTCTGGAGAAGCGGCTGGATTTCTGAGGTTCATCAGGATGCCTCACCGCCCGCAGCGCAGACAGCCCCCTCAGGAGAGGGAGGAGCGAGACATGCTGGGAAAGGAGTTGGACAGAAGGAGCCTTGTCCTCCCAGAGATGGGCAGAGCTGGCCCGAGCCTTCCCCCACATGCCCACTCACCAATGGCGGCTGTGAAGTACATGGAGATCTCGTCCGGGGTCAGGGCCCGTTCCCAGATGATGAACTCATCAAAAGCTCCGTCCTCATAACGCTTGGTCTGGTCCTGCTCAGACCCTATCACGAGGTTGACGCTGGGCTCCCCGTAGGCGTGCGACACTTTGCCACTTGGGTCAGAGGTGCTCAAGGTCCCGTTGACGTAGACTTTCAAACCCTCCTTGGATTTCCATGTAAACAGGACATGAGTCCAGTAGGGACCTAGAAAGAGCAAAGATCACTGTTCTGCTGATGTGGAAAGAGCTCCTCATGCGTGTGTCTCCTAGGTGTTAAGCACCTGCCTCTTGAGATGATTAGTCACTCTTGACCGTGGTGAGTCCTCACATGGGTCAGAATGTACATCTGACTTTTCCTCAGAAAGAAGCAGAGGGAAGAAATTACCCCCATCCCCAAAACTCCAGAAGCAGTCCAAAGAAACCTTTTGCTATTTTAAATTAGATCCTTTGTTATTCTAAATTAAAATGAAATAATAGCTAACGGTCATAACTTGTTCAAAATTTTTTTTGGTCCTGCCTAGGCCATCACAGAGCAGGTCAATAAAACTTATCTGACAATAAAACTTATCTGTGGGCCTGATTCAGCCCACAGCAGTTGGTGTGCACCTCTGCTCTGACATAGGACGTGTGATATCAACCAACATAGTGGGACCACAGTAGGACCACCCTCCCCCGGCTCACTCTCCTTGGCACGAGAACCACAGTCGCCAATAAGAAGAATGTTCCTTAGACTCTGACGGCAGCTTGCCCCACAAAGGGCCTCACTTTGTTTGGCAAGTGCTGTGTTAGGCATCTCATGGGCTTGCTTCTGGAAGGAGCAGGGCAGCCCTTCAAAGGGTGTGTGTCACTGTGAGCCAGGCATCACCTTAAATCACCCAGCAATTAGCTACTGGAACATCACCAAAATAAAAGCTTCTGCACAGCAAAGGAGACCTCTAACAAAACCAAAAGGCAGTGTATGGAATGGGAGATGATAATTGGAAACAACATATCCGATAAAGGGTTAGTACCCAAAGTATATAAAGAACACATACAACTCAACAACCAAAATAAATAATCCAATTTTTAAAAATGGACAGAAGAAAAAACAATGGACAGAAGATATGAACCGTCACTTCTCCAGAGAAGACATCCAGATGGCCAACAGACACGTGAGAAGATGTGCAACATCGCTCGTCATCGGGGAATGCAAATCAGAACCACAATGAGATCCCACCTCACACCAGTCAGAATGGCTAAAATCAGCAACACAGGGAACAAAAAGTGTTGGCGAGGACGCCAAGGAAGGGGAACCTCCTACACTGCTGGTGGGAATGCAAGCTGGTGCAGCGACTCTGGAAAACAGCACGGAGGTTCCTCAGAAAGTTGAAAATAGAGCTACCCTATGACCCTGCCATTGCACTACTGGGTATTTACCCGAAGAATACAAAGATATGAATTCAAAGGGCTACATGCAGCCTTGCTGACGGCAGCATCGTCTACAACAGCCTAACCGCAGAAGCAGCTCGCGTGTCCATGGACTGAGTGGAGAAAGCAGACGTGGGGGGTACATATGACAGAATATTCCGCAGCCATAAAAAACGGGAAATCTTGCCTCTTGTAATGACAGGGCTGGAGCTGGGGCATCTAATGCTAAGGGAAATGAGTCAGAGAAAGACAAATACTCTAGGATATCACTCAACGTGGGGTTTGTGAAACAAAACGAAAAGAGATGAACCAAAAAACAGACTCTTAACTATAGAGAACAGAGGAGTGGTTACCAGAGGGGAAGGGGTTGGGGGTTGGGTGGGTAGAGATTACTTATCATGATGAAAAATAAAATAATTTTTTAAAAAGATAAAGTTCTGGGGCAGCTGGGTGGCTCAGTGGGTTAAGACTCTGCCTTCAGCTCAGGTCGTGATCCCGGGGTCCTAGGATGGAGCCCCTCATCGGGCTCTCTGCAGGGAACCTGCTTCCCCCCCACTCTCTCCACCTGCCTCTCTGCCTACTTGTGATCTCCGTCTGTCAAATAAACAAATAAGATCTTTAAAATAAATAAATAAAAATAAAAAGATAAATTTCTATCAGTCAACCAGTCCATCACCACCCAGCAATTACTCAGGCCCTTCCCTAGGGTTGGGCCGCTTCCTAATCCTGAGTCTCTGGAGAGCACTTGGGTCCTAAATGGGTCCAAAGTATGATTTATCGCCTTTAAGTTTAAAGCAAGAATAACAGATGTCTTCAGTGAACAGAGAGTGTGTCTCCAGGCAGAAATGTTTACAATTCTTCCCATTTCCCTGGGTGGAAAAACAGAGTTCGGTAGACTTTACCTTAGGACATGCTGAGGAGACCTACCAGATGCCCCCTACTGTGTCAGCCCCAAGGAGCACGGAGATAGGACTCTTGCAGAAGAACCTGACTTGGGTAGAACACGCTAAGTGCCATGAACGAGGTACAGGCCATTCTGTGGGGGGGAGGGGCCGAGAGTCTTTCTGGCCTGGGACCAGAGAAAGTGAATAAGCAGGATTCTCCCGGCGCTCTTGCGGAGCCGAGGTGGGGAGCCGGGCTTGGGGAGAACGAGAAAGGGTCCCGGCTCACACAGGGGGCAGGTTGCAGAGGAGGGTTCAACCCAGCCACTTCGGCTCTGGCGTCGTCCATGTCTTAACCAACTGGGACGCACAGCCTCTTTCAATGGGCCAGAAAACGAATTGTCCTTGAATAGGTCAGAGAGATCATTTCCTGCTGGAGGCCTTCATTCTTCCCACCTCTCACTCCCTGCTTACCTCCCGCTCCGTGCTTGCCTCCTAGTGCCCGGCCCGGACTGGGCTCCCCCTCAACGTTACTCTAATACTTCTCTCCCAAGTGCATTTTCCAAGTCAGACCCTCTGCTCCCCCAGCTTCCTGCCCCGGGGCCTCTGACTCGTTTGCAGTGCACAACCCGGTCTCACACCAAAGAGAACACAGGAATCTCCAGACAACGCCAGGAAGGCCCCCACAACACCCCCAGTGTCTACGCAGCCGCCTGCTGCCCCGCACTTGTCCCAGAGCACCCCTCCCCACAGCTCCCAGGCCTCCCCTCCAGACCGCCCGTCCTCCCCCGGTCTTCAGCCTCTGTTCCAAAAACTGTTCACAGCATATTCTAAATATGGCCACCCCCGGGGTGGGGGGCATGGGAAGGAGGGGGAGCAGGAGAGAGAGGGGGCAAGGGAAGGGGGGGGAGGGAGGGAGAACTAGAAGCGGTGGCCGCCATGCGAAGCACCTGCTGTCCGCTACTGCATTTCACGCCCCCGGGCCACGCGGGGCACATCCCAACACTACCTTCCCTCTAGGACACGGCAGTGGAGGCCACGCGCCAGGCAACCCGAGGCAGGCGCACGGGGAGGTGGAGGGAGCGCAGGCGCCTGGCTGCAGGACGCGGCCCTCTCCGGTCCGTCTCCCCCGGCAAGCCCTGAGTGCCGAGGCCAGGCCGGGCCCTTACCTGGAGGACTGAAGGTGGCCTCCCAGGTCATGGCGTTCTCCCGCGTGTAGAGCTCCACGGAGCCCTTGCCGCCGCTGGAGCAGACCCTGAAGCCGTCGGAAATGACCTGTCCCCCGTAAGCAAAAGGGGTCGGTCTGGACGCCTCTCCTTGTGTCTTCCAGAAGAAAGAAAACGTGACCCCTGAGGGAGGGAAGGGGACAGGGTCAGGACTGACGGACAGCAGAAGGGACCCCTCCCCAGATGCAGGTGGTTCTCTCTGCCCCTTACTCTCCATGTGAAAAGCCGTTTTTCCCCTTCTGGAGACAACGCGTGTTCAATTCAGGAGACACGGGCGATGACAACAGGCCACGTTTATGAAAAGCTCACCGAGGGCTGGACACTTTCCCAAGAGTTCTGAGTGAATTATCTCCTTCCACATCATGGCATCCCCCTTGTCATTCCACCTATGCAGATGAGGCCACTGAGGCCTGTTTGTCCCAAGTCACCAGACCGGCGTCGGGCTCCCACCCAAGCTCAAACCTAGTGACGGCCGAGTTCACAGATAACCGGCACCGTCCTGTGCTCGCTCGTCCTCTTGGTCCAGAAGCGTCTTTATGGCAACTCCTGCTACAACCTTTCCCGCAAGCGCATTTTACAAAGAAAGGAACCAGCCCATGCACACGGGCTTATATACCACAACCTAAAAACACTTCTTGCATCACCAGCTTCCTCCGAGGTCCGTAAACACACCCGCACACCATCGTGCCGCGTGTCTGCATGGCGTCACATTCTAAATCGGGGCGGCTCGGGCTCCTTCAACTTCTCACTCTTCAGGCAGAACCAGAAGCTCAACCTCCGGGTACGTGTCAGATTCTATCCTTTAGGATAAGGTCCTAGTGGGGAACTTCCAGTCAAAGGCGGGGACCGCTTTTAAGGGTTTTGATGTTTAGGAGAGTCATTTCCAACAGAGTCACAGAGGAGGCAGCGAAGACCCTGTCCCCCAGTCACCTTGCAGGCCTGGGTGCCGGGCTCCTCGGGGAGGGGACACAGGGACCGGAGCTGGCCGGAGGCTCCTCTGCACGTTAGGCTGCCCATCACCGCCTTCCCGACCTTGAACGGCTTCTGTCCTGCCGGGCTCACTGCAGTGAAATGTACCCTTTCCTTGCATCTGAATCAAGTCCGTGTGCATGCATGTGTGCAAGCATGAGAGACAGACAGAGAGAGCACGTGGGTGAGTGCTGCCCTAGCAACCTGGGTGAACCTCACGTGGGAGCTGGACATCATCCCGGCGGCCTCACCCCGCCCCGTCTGGCCCAGGCAGGAGAGGACGGCGCCCAGAGTGGATCAACACCAGCCCGTGACTCGGGGGTTGAAGACGGGGGTGGAGGGCCCTTTGCCCTGGGCCTTATTTATACAAATGGCACCAAACTCAGACTTGGGGCCTTATCTTCAAATGAGATCCTGGACACAGCCTGAGTCCCCGAATCAGCTGACATGCACCATCACACAGAACCAACCACCTTTACTGTGACGCCTTATGGACTGACACGTCTGTTACAAACTGTCGTCTTGTGACGATCAGACTGGATCATGTTTTGTGGGCTCCGAGCCCTAATTTGGTTCATGAGAAGCATGTAGAAAAGCATAATTTAATAACCCCAGATTGGGGCGCCTGGGTGGCTCAGTGGGTTAAAACCTCTGCCTTCAGCTCAGGTCATGATCTCAGGGTCCTGGGATTGAGCCCTGCATCTGGCTCTCTGCTCAGTAGGGAGCCTGCTTCCCCCTCCCCACCTCTTTTGCCTGCCTCTCTGCCTACTTGTGATCTCTGTCTGTCAAATAAATTAAAAAAAAAAAAAAAACCAGATTGGAGTTTCTCCATTTTTTTTTTCGTTAATATAAGAGGAACCTCAAAATAATTGGCAGAGGCCTTGGACCTTTCTTGACCTCTGAGAAGCTAGAGTACAACCCCAGCTCGTACATGTGTGCTTAGGGCTTCCGAGGAAAGTAGAGAGCCCCCCCTCAGGTTCCCTGAAGGATGGGACTGGCGAGGGAAGGCTGCTCAGAGGTGGCAGGGGTCCCGGGACCCTCCCCAGAGCCCGCTGCTGGCACAGGGCCCAGTCGCTCCTGCCCACCCGGCACCCTGGGACCAGAGTCCAGCGCGATCCGTGACCCTGCCGCTGTGCCTCCCCGCCAAGCCTCCCCGCTCTCAGAAACAACCCGTTTCCCCAGGAAGCGAACACATGCATTGTGAAATTTTTGTTATGAAACGAGTTCCCGGAGGATTCATGGAAGTTAATTTTTTCCAAATATTTTGTTGCGTTTAGAAATTCCTTTTATTCAATCCCATCTTGGCCAAACGTCTTTCTGTCCAGGAAGTAAAAGAAAAAGAAGGCAGTCAGTTTGGTGTTGATTAAGGGTGGACACAAGGCCAGTGACACTGCCTGTAAACGAGCATTCGTTTTTGCCCACGTAACCTGCACAATAATCGCTCCTTTCTGGGGAATAGCTTTATCCTGAAACATCTGCTCACGTCTTCCCAGAGTCTCAGGAGCTCATGGGGAGCCTTGAAGGCCAGCAGCCCCCAGGAGGGCGGCCGCAGGTTCACGGGCCATCAACACAGCGAAGAAACAGCAGACGGGAAAAGAAGTGAGTAGGATGACTGACAAGTTGGTTCCCCACTTCTTTCTTCCTGTGAGCACTAAATCTGAGTCTATCCAGAAAGATAAAATGAAGAGAGGTCTTTCTCAACAAGATGCAGAAAAAGAAAAGGAAAACATCATCCAGATGCCGCGAGAAGAGACAGATGTGATGGAGCATAGAACTACAAAATTCTGCAAGGCAATTAAATCACTGTAACCACGTCACAGGGTAGCTGGCAATCCAGGGGGGAAAAGCTTTGTGTGATGCATCGAACAGTCAAGGAATTCAGGTCCTTACTAAGGGAGAACATGTGATAAGGACAGGCAGCATCCCTAGCATTCAGTGTGAGATTCCTAGGAGCAAGGCAGGCCGCTCGAACACTCGCACTCGTCGTGATTCTTAACCTTCCCGACAACCCTGTGAAGCAGGTGTGATCTGTGTCCCCATTTTACAGGTGGGAAAACCGAGGCACAGAGAGGCCACGCAGCAGGCGAGGTGGCAGGCAGGACTGGAGCTGGGCGGGCGGGCTGCGGTGATTACGGCTCCATTCCACTCTGTCCCGGAGACCGCCTGTGTTTTGGAGAGCACACGCTCCCGGAATTCAACTGCAAAGCTCCTCGAGAACTGCGGCAAGAAAAGAACACACAGCAAAGCCCCAGGCCAAGCGAGGAAGTCTTGGTGAACACACTGTCCTCTCTGCTGCTCTGTGGTGAGTGGGAGGGCCGCTGGCAGGGGTGGGGCAGGGGGACTTGCCAGGTAGAAGAGCAGCCCTACCCAGGCCCAGGGACTCAGCAAGGTGTCCCGCACGCCAGTGGTTCAAAGTGGACCCAAGCAGCTGTGAGCACAGAGGGCGCAGCCATCTGTAGGCCTTGTGGCTGGTGTGGCATCCGGGTGTCCTCGCCCAGAAGCTGCACCTCTGTGTGCTCCAGGAGAGCCGAGCCATCCTGCCCCCCCCCCCCCCCCGTGTCCTCCAGTCTGGGTGGCGCCTCCCACACACCCCGAGTGATGTCCGGGCGTCATCCATCAGAGTCACCGCTGGGTCCAGGGTCTGGACCAGCAGTCTCGCACCCGGTGCCTTCTAGAGGATTCCGAGCAGGGGGTGTGTGTGTTCTGCAGAGTCTGACCACCTGCACTCAGCCTGACACAGACTGTTCCAAAGCAGCCGCGATACGTCCCATCCGACCTGCTTCCGGGTCATGTGACCCCCCCCCCTTACCACCAACCCTCAGAGCCAAGTTCCCCAACTGCCCCGGGCCTGACTCGACCCAGAGGGGACAGCCGAAGTGACCCCGGGCCCAGCCCCAGCTGCACTCCGTCTCGCAGCTTCCGCCCTCTCTCTTGAGCTCTCAGCCGGCGCGGAAGTCCGGGCCACACACGCGAGCACAGAGGTGCCAGAGCGAGAGGGAGGGAGCCTGCGGGGGACCCCAGGCCTGGCTGCTCCCGGACTGCAGCTGTGGGACGCCCGGACTGAGAAGGGCCCGCTGAGCCCAGCCAGCCTGCGGGACGGGGAGACGCGACCCCAGCCGGGGTTTCGCACTGCACAGCGAGAGCTGACCCAACAGTCGTACCCGGAGCCCCTCGTGCATGAGCCAGTCGACACCCCCCTTCTGCTTAAGCCTGATCGAGGTGAGTTTCTGTCGCTTATGATGACTCAGCTGACCCCACTCTCCCCCCAGGGGCCCCACAAGGAGGTCCACACGCCTCCTTCGCTCCTTCCTGACACATTGGGCCGAGGGTTCAGGGAGGGTCCCAGAGCAGCGCCTGCCGACCCTCCCTCCTCTCCTGCTCACGAAGGTACTTGGGTCCAGCCGGAGGTGGCCACCGCCCATTGAGACCATGACATGACGGAGAGCAGCCTGCCGGGAGTGAGTCCGCAGGACGGTTACCCGAGCCTGAGGGACAGGCTCAGAATGTTCTGCAGTGGGACACGGCGTTCACGTCCAGGGACACGAGCTTCCCCTCAGCGCCTAGCTCAGGGCTCGGAGAAGACCCGTCCCGCGGCTGCGGCAGGATATGCAGACCGGGCTGTCCGCGGTTTCTCACCTCCCCCAGCCCTGTCACCTGCAGACACCCGCTTCCAGCACCACCTGTGACAGAGACGCCCCGGCCCACGAATGCAGAGGGGACACCAAGTTCAGGGCACTGCAGTACCCACCCTGCCTGCTTCCCTCACCCCGCGGCTGTTCATGGGGGAAGGAGGGGCCGCAGACAGACGGGCGCACAGACCCGCACGGTCGCTGGGCTGCGGCGTCACTGCCGTGCAGGCCTGGGGACAGACAGACTCAGAACACAGTCACACGGCGCTCTCCGGAGGGACCCCTGGACTCAGTGTCAAAAAGGGACCCCAGGGCCCTCTGACCTGAAGACCAGGAGCGGCTTCCCGGAGTGGAGCAGGTCGCTTGGGAACTGAGATCTGCAGGAAGGGGCGCACTCCGACCGGGGAGGGACCGTGGGGCATGGAAGGACCCCGCTACCCTGCTACCCTGGGTTTGGGGCAGCGTGTGGTGGGGGAGGGGAAGAGAAGCGGAGACAGGGGAGCGGCGTGCGTGGGCCTCTGCCTGCCGTGAGCTGCGGAGGGAAAGCAGAGGCGGGGACGCGGCCCGGGTCTCTACTGCTGCTGCAGTGAATCTCCAGCACCCGACGGCCTCTTAACAGCAGGCGTGGACGCTTGTCCAGTTCCGGAGGCGAGAGTCTCACGGGGTAAGCTCAAGGTGTTGGCACGGCCGCCCTCCCTCCAGAAGCCCCAGGGGAGGACGCGTTCCTTCCCTTTTCCGCTTCTGGAGGCGTCTGCCTCCCTTGGCTCCAGCCCCTCGCTCCTCACTCAAGCAGCTGCGAACGTCTCTCTCGGCCTCCCTCTCCCGCGCCCTTGGAGGACCCCTGCGGTCACTGTGGCCCACACACGATCCGGGACCCGCGAGGCCCCTCGCTAATCACACCAGCAACGTGGGCGAAGGGTGACATTTTACACTGCCTGTTCATCCACCGTCCCCTCCAACTGGAAAGGTTTTTAGAAAGAGAAAGAGCCTGTGCAGGGTCGGGGAGGCCGTTAGTCTGAGCTGGCAGGTGCCGTCTGACACACATACCAGGCGGGCACATTGCACGTTCTCCCAGAACTGGGGCCCTGGGTCCTTTATTTACCACGTGAAGAGAGGCTGGCAAGCGGCTCCCCAGCGACTGGGATCTCAGTGGGTTTTCCGGCAGCGCGGCCGCCGTGCAGGAGAGGATCTAGGCGTGCAGGGCTCCGACAGGGGAAACACCCGCCAAGTGCTTCCACAGAGCACAGGCCGGGAGCAGAGTGAGACGGCGAGTGTGGGCTTTCTGGATCACCAGAGCAAAGCTTCAGGCACCTGGGGACGGTCGACCAGCAAGCTTGCCACCTCCGGCCCCAAACCCTGATCTCCTAAGATGCTAAAATGTCATCTCCATCCCCATAATTCAGCGTAGTGATGGTAACAATGATATTTTCTACCTCTGTATTTTTGAGAGTCGGTAATTCCACAACCTAGGGCCCGGGACACCTGCTCTGAGAGAGTTAGGCACAGAGATGCGCCTTGACATGACACGAATTACAGCACAAGGGGCTGCTTCCTCCTCAGTTGTCTGCTCTTCTGACAGCTGTAAGGAGAAAATCCATCCGCGTGTAAGTCACGCTCGCGATCCCCGTTCAGCAAAGAAGTGCTGCGTCTCAAATGTGGAGCCCTCGGCGGGTACTGATCCCCCAAGTAGAAGTCGGTAACACGGGAACCATTACTAGTTTTCTATTTGTGGAAGGGACATCATTTCTTTTCCAATTCCATCCAAGGGGATGAAATTTAAAGATAAACACTAAGTACGATAATAGTTCCGGAGATACACATATATATGGATAAAAATTATACAAGTGGTTCCAAAGTGAGTAAAACTTAAGAATCACTGATCTTAAGGAATATTCCACCATTACTGGAAAGGTAGATAATTGCATCATCCAACTCAAACCAGTTAAAGGAAGCGATTCTGCCCTGGACGGTTGTCTAGTGTGGACACCATCCCACCTGTCGCCACACTGGCTGGGTCGTCTGCGTCAGGTGAGCTGAGCTCTGGGCATCGGCACCCCGCCTTTCTGCCCACATCAGGACTGTGGTGATAGAATCACATTTGTCTGGCAAGCCTCCCTGGTATGATTTCCAAGCGACCTGCTATTGTCCATTCTCCATATTATGGACTCCCACGTGCCAGAACACACAAAGAGAAGAGCTCATAAGATGTTCTTACTCATCCTAAGAAACATGGAACCACCGAGGAGGAAGAGCATGGCTATGTGTGGTCGTCCATGAACAAGCAGGTCTTTCCCCTAAGGTGGGACGTGAACAGTGATTGGCTCCGTGGCCGAGAGTACAGTGTCTTCCTTCACAACATCTGAAATCAACTTGGCACCAAGAGGCCGTGAGGATAGTGAAGCCTCGATACTATCTCCTCAGGGTTTTTATTTAATTTTTTTCCAGGTCTGTAATTAGAAGACGAGAAGTAACAGCCCAAGAACATGAGAGAGATGACACCATGAGGAACAAAAACATAGAGAGAAGAAGAGCCGTAGGTCATAGTGGCAGAGAAAGGACCACCGACCCTGGGTGATGGATGGGGATCTCCATCCTCAGGCATATCTGAGTTTGAAAGGTTAGGAGAACGTGCAATTTACGGGGACGCAGGGAGAGACAGAGCAGAGACACAATGGGACAGTGTCTCTTGGACTCCACAGTGCACGACAGAGCCCGCAGACGCTAAAGCCCATCCGGCCAGGAAGACACCAGCCATGAGCGAGAAAGCCAGGTGGCTTCACAAAGGGAGCTCGGGCTGTGGGCTTTCAACACACAGCATGCAGAGCAAGCCTTTTCCAGGCTGGGGGGCACAGCTGCCCGGCCCTATACGCCGTTTTGAAAAGCTCGGACTTCCACTCTGCTCCTAAGAACATCCTCCCCAAACCTTGAAGAAAAATCGGCCCAAGTCATGGATTGAGACCACAAGAGAGTTTAGAAATAAGGAATATAAAAATAGTTGACCGGGCGGACAGGGAGTGGGGAATGTCTCTGTTCATTTTGATGTTAGTTTTTCTCATAAAAGTAATGGGCTACACTCCTGAGCCCACTGTCACCACCACAAAATCCCAGAGAAACAGAGACAAGCATGGAGGAGGATGCAACGGGTGATCAGGAAAGACCCCACATCTTGGGCCCCCGCACCCGTCACACCTGACCACCCCCGTCCTCGCCATGCCCGACGTCGCTCTTTTTTTTTTTTTTTTTTTTTTTGACAGAGAGAGAGATCACAAGCAGGCAGAGAGGCAGGCAGAGAGAGAGGAGGAAGCAGGCTCCCTGCTGAGCAGAGAGCCCGATGCGGGACTCGATCCCAGGACCCTGAGATCATGACCTGAGCGGAGGGCAGAGGCTTAACCCGCTGAGCCCCCCAGGCGCCCGCCCGACGTCATTCCTTGACGCCTGCCTGCCTTCTTCTTTTTTCTTACTTCACCTGCTTTTAAGGCTCGTGACTTCCTGATGTCTCCTCCTAAACCACGGCGAGGGAGTCACATTTCTGTTTGTTCAGATAAACACATAACCCTTACTGTCCGCCACTGCCCAGCGTCGCCCAAATTCCTCCCACGCCCTCGGTGCCCTGCAGGGGCGTTAATCTGGAGAGCGCTGGGCAGACCTTCCCTGTGCTCAGCTTGCTGATCTGGACCCCAGAAAAGCGCGCTCACACGGGCTGCGGGCCACCTGTCTGAGCGCAGGGTGCACGCGGGGCACGCACACCACGGTCCTCAGATGTCACACGTGCTCGACTCTCCATTCCCAGGAAGAGGGGGGCAGACCGAGAAACGGCCGACCTCTGTCCATATCTGCAGAAAGCCTCACGACAGCCCCGTCTCCGGGAGCCAAGGGTGACGTGAGGCTTCCTGGGTTCAATGTATGGCACTACGGGAAAGACATTCACATGGTTTGAACGTCTCCGGCTAACTCCAGCACACAAGAGGCCGCTGTCACAGGGTACACGAAGCCAGCCTTCCCGGCTCTGCTGCCACCCCACACTCATTTGTCCCAGTCTTTTTGCAGATGAAAGAGCTAATACAAGTAATGACCTTGGTCCCGTGATCATCACATAGCCAGCGATCAATAACGTTGGGTCCTTATGGTCGGTTAGCCCCTTACAGGTGGGGGTATCGCGCTCCAAGCAGGCAAGCTGGAGTTCTCATTAGGACAGGTGCCCAGGTCTGCAAATGTTCCTGTGGGGCCACGGCCGAGGAACCTCTCATGGCCACGGGCTGAACCTGCCAGGACCCCAGTGGCCCCTTCGGGCCTCACGGCAGCCTCGAGAGGAAGAACTATCCCTGACCCGTTTGACAGACACAGACTCAGGTGACGCGGTTGCCTGAGGTCACAGCAGTCGGGACGAGGACAGGGACCGGAGCCCAGGCTCTCGCTGTGCTGTGTCTCACCCAGCACCATAGTGGTGAGGGCTGGGGAGGCATTGACGACCAGGGGGACAGTGTCCATGACACTGGGGGGGGTGTGTCCATGACACTGGGGGGGGTGTGTCCATGACACTGGGGGGGGGGGGGCCCTGGCCCCGGGGGGGGGGGGCTAGGCCATTGCCAACCAGAGTCAGTGGGGGGAAGGGCTTCTTTCTCAAGAGAAACTGGAAATCTGTATATTTACATCAAAGTTTTCTCTTTTTCCACGTTGGCAGCTAGTTCAACACTGCGGAGCTCCACGCCTGCCAAGCCAAACACGGCCACAGGCTGGAGCCAGCCCAGAGCCCAGGGCTGAGGTCTTGGAGTTCAGGTGAAACTTCCCAGGGCTCTGACTCCCCTGGGGTGCCCTCATGGGGGCCCCTGCGAGGGCTGGTGTCCCTGAAAACCCCCCAATCATCACAATTCCAGGACCCACGCAGTCCAGCTCTCAAAAGACCTAAGATCCCCCCCCCACCAGAGCCAAAGCAGCAGAGGGCCTGTCCCCCCAGAGAAGCTGCTCCCCTTGGCCCGTCCCCCACCCCAAGCCCTCCTGCCCCGTGGGGTCTCCTAGTGGCCACAGCTGAGCCTGGGCTGTTTTTCATTTAGAGAAACAAACAAGCCTGATGTGTTTATAGAGCTGTCTGAGCTCCAGGATGGCGCAAACACCGGGTTTGTAAACCTGGCCGTGGTTTTGGACCTCAAAACCATTTCTCGAAATCCTGGGTTCTGCAAACTCCAAAACATATCCCTCCCCCTCAACCACCACCACCACTACCATGTGTTTTGCCCTGTTAAACTTGTTTGTTTTTCTTGGATTGAAGTCCTACGTCCCCAAAATTGTGCGTGACAAGTTCATCGCAACATTGTCTTGAGGCCGTTGGATGTCCGAAAGGCCTTCGCTTTCCGAAAGGCTGGTGCTACACTGTTTGTTTCTTCCCCCCAAAAAGAACATTCTCATCCTGCGTGGGGTAGCAGAACTTGAAGGCCTGAAGCTGATTCCGATGTCGGACGACGTTTCAGAGAGGTCTGAAGTGTGGCCCAGATAGCCACGGTCAGGACCTCTGATGCTGGAAAGCAGGTCACTTTCCACGGGACAACGGGGCAAGGACACATCCGGCCCCTCCGCTGCCTGCACCTGCTTTGTCCAGGACACGCTTCCTGCCATGGGCCCACAGCCCCTGCCGTGCCCACCATCCCCCCCACCACTACCCAGGCTCGGGGATGAAAGAAACCTGCCCAGGGCAGGGGTGTCACAGGCCGGCCCCGCCCAGGGCCACCGTCAACATCCCGGAGTCAGAAATAACGTGGTGGGAGACACACCACCAATTTACTTCCCACAAAGGCCATGGCCCCAGCCAAGTCCCATGTGACATCACCGCGTCTATTTCTGTAGTGGGTTCTTTTTCTTTCTTTCTTTACAAGGTTAAATAGTTTGCTCTCATGTCTCCGCGAGACAGTACTTCCGTCTTCCTCAGGGTCCGGGACATTTCTCAGGTTAGAATCCTGGACCCCTGCACCACCACCCCTGCCACCCCTCGCACCCAGCGCCCCGTGTCTGCAAAGACTCCGCAGCCACACGCTGGTGTCCCCGCCCGCCGGCGCCCAGAGGCGGCGGCGCGTCACTCACCATCCGGGTCACACTGCGCCGGGCTGCTGATGCAGGAAGCTCTGTACCTCCCGTAGTAGAGAAGGGTCACTCCTTTCTCCTCCTTGAGGTAAATTCCCTTGCTGGCCTTCCCTTCCATGATGTCTACATTAGAAGAGCGACAACATCGGGCGTCAGCAAGCGCCAGACTGAGCACAACCTACACTTTACTGTTCATGTCCATAATATTGCGTGCCCTCTACATTAACACGGATGCTTCATTAATTAATGCTTAATTAATGCTACATTAACATTAATGCTTCCTATTTAATATTACACTAGTCCTAGTGAAGTCAGAATCCTGTAACAAGAAAACGTGACTATTTCTTAATAAATTGATCGTAGTAATATTTTGTCATCAATGACTACTACATTAGCACATACTGTGCGCTCTACAGTAACAACACTCTAATCCGTTGGCTGGGGATGGGGTTCCCAGGAGCGATGCGGTGACAGCCTCCTCCTGTCCCGAATTTCAGCTCGGTCCACAGGCTTCCAGAATGCCTCCTGCCCATCTTATAAGTGAAAGGCTTAGGTACATGTTTGAACCTAAGCACCACCTGTGAGCTCTCCTTGGAAGCCCCTAATCCTAGACGTGGGAGCCTACAATTCTGCAAGAATCCATGTCCAAACTCTGGGAGGGAATCCCGGCGGGGCCTGCCAGGTCCAGGCCTGATAGCCATGAGCCCCGCTGGCCCTCGCTGCTCCATCCAGCCCTCTGTCTGGCCCCATTCCCACGGCCAACGTCCCTGATGGTGTGAGCGTGGGGTAAATGGTTGACAGGACCGATAAGTGAAGACTATAAAAACCAAGTGTGATTAGGCATTTATTGTTCATTGGGGTCAAAGTCGCCCAGATACCTCCTCTGTCAGAAGGACACCTACCCACTGCCCTTGAGCTGTCACAGAGCCCAGGATGTGCAGCCACTTGGCTGAGCTCTTGGGGCCTGACGGCTGCCCCAGTGCAACTTATCCAACAGCCACTGTCAAGGAGGAGAGCCCCTCAAAAGGCCTCCGTGCGCTTCCTCACTGTTCTAAACTCATTATTTTTTTTGCATATCTCATTTATTGCTGGGGAGCCTACATACCACAAAACTAAACATATTGCAGAAGTAAGTTAGCAGTTACATGATTGAGCTGGGCTGTATGAACCCCTCAATAAGGTGTTGGACTGCAAAGATTAATTTTGGAAGGCAGACCCCTCACAGCTGAAAAGAGCGATCAGATTAGGTGTTGCCCCAAACGCAGAGGGCCCGAGGCCTGAATGATCCAAACGGACTTTCCACGCTGCTCCGGGAGCCGCCGCCAGAGCTGCTCTCCCTCCCGCTTTGAGCTGCATAGGAGAAATAGGAAACATACGGGCCCGGAGGTGATTAAGTCGGATAATAATTTAACCCTGACTCCACTGGGTGTTCGGTAAGGCAGCTCCTAATAATTAAATAAAACTCCAGCTGCAGAAGACATGCTGATTTTAATGTTTGTAAGAGATCAAATTTGGGGGGAGGCATCTTAAAATCCGCTTCCATTTTCCATCCCAAGGGTCTGCTTTTCCTCCCCCCCCCCGAAGAATATACACCGCTGAAAAATCCAAACAATTTCTATTTTTAGAAAGTATCTCGTGTCTGTCTCGGTCTGAAAACCAGCAGCTGGCTCGGAAGGCCCTGGTCACTGATGCTTATGAGCATCAAGGTCTTGCGGTTGGGAAGGGGCACTACGTCCGGACCCAGCGTGAAGCGCTTCTTCCCAGCACCCCGGGTCTCGGACCGGAGGCCAGATCGCCCACCGAGACGAAGCACCTTCCCGCAGAGCCCAACGGAACCGGGCTCCAGACTCCTTGTAGATCCCGACGCGACAGAACACGGGACGGGAGGGTGCAAGTGCTCACCTACGGTTGCAGACAGATTGGAGTAGGCAGAGTCATTGGTACGAACAAAGGTAGAGTTATGGGAAGGAAGCACAGTGAGGTTGTGGGTTCGCAACACTGGGTGGGGCGACAAAAGAGAAAAGCACAACACATGAGTGACATGAACAACCAACGGAACCCGCATATCTCTCAACCTGACGCACACCGAGCGGCCGTCTCCCCACGGCCAAGCACCTTGGATTTTCTCGCCCGACCTCGCCTCCCCGCCACCCCTGCCCTCCCGCACACTGGGTGCCATTGGGACCCGCCAGTCCCAGAGCCAGGGCGCTGCGGCCACTGGCTGTCGCCACAAACACGGGTTCCAGTTTGCCACATCCAACGAACAACGCCCTTGGATACTCAGGTGAGAGATACGGAGCCGAGCTCGGCCACACGGCAGCCTTGATGACAGGGTTCATGTGGTGATGTCACGACAGTGGACGAGCCAGGACACAGCGTGGAGGCAATGGCATGATATCATGACACGTGGACACAACAGAGGGTTCAGCGACAGAAAACATGACTGCAGGAGCACGAGATGCCTTCCAAAGCCATTCCACCGTCCCCGGCATCAGACTGTGCCGACGGACCCTGCTCTCTGTTTCTGGAGACGCCTGCGATGGAACTGAAACGGGCCAGTGTGCATCCTTGTGTGAGGATCACACAGGTCAACGGCCTGCAGGGACACCAGCCCCCTTCGCGTCTTCTGGGACACGCGCGAACACACTGAGTTTCCCAGGAAGTTAACACATCGGTCAACAAAATTCAGCTACAAACCAATTGGGTCTTGGCACTTGTAGGGCTTTACGAGAACTGCCCGAGGGACAGGTGTTCGAGACACCCAAAGGCACTGGTTTGATCCCAACAGTGAGCTGTGGTGAGCGGTTGGGACAGGACTATCATTATCTGAGCTACTGTTTGAAACAACGACGAAAAGGTGACTTTCTGCATCCTGAACCGGGAATTACGTGGACAGCGCCTTTCCACTTGCTAGGATGGTCTCTCCTCACAGGGTTTAAAATAAAGGCCCTGGGAAGAGAGATGAGATTGTAACAGAGGGGGAAGTCGTGTCATGACCTCCACAGGCAGCTCACATCCCCGTGGCTCAGACCTTTCGGACAAAACACGGAGCTCCAGACAGGTCTTCTGTGTGGGGCGCTGGCTCGCTGTGTGCAAGCCAGAAGGCAGGAGGGGCACAGAGGGCTCCTGGGCTGGTCCTGCACTGGTGGCCCCTTCCCCCATCCAGAGGTCCCCACTCCTTGAAGGCCCCATTCTGGGGACACCGGTGGCCCAGATTCCAGCTAGAATGCTTCCCAGTTTGCAAATGTTAAGGGAAACGTTTTAGAATCTTAGGCGGCAATTTACGGCAGCACGTGAAGTCCCAGGGGATGGAAGACGCCGGCGTGCCAGTGTGGAGAGCATCGTTGTCAGCAGCGTGCGGGTGTTTTAAAAAACCCCACTGCACAGAACTGGAAGAGACCCGACGTGAGCCTGTGCTGGGCCGGCGGCAAAGCCCTTGCTGCCCACGACATAATCAAGAACAGTAAAGAAATGAATATTGAAATGCAAAAGCATCCCGAAGCACCGACCACTTATAGTGGGGAAAAGTTTCTTACTGGAAAGGGAGACAGTGCTTAGGGGCATGTGGGGCTCCTCCTTGGGGCCAACGTCTGAATTTGGGCAGACAGAGACTGTGCTTTCCGTGGAGTTGGGGACGTTGGGAGCATCTTGGGAGATGTTCGGTCTTTTCAAAGTAGTGGTCAGTGATGTGTGCAGAAGCTGATTGGTCAGTGGGGGTACCTCTGCCGAGGGAAACAGCAAACCCCCGGACGTGCACTGTTGTGCCGGTTGTCACGCCCCTCGGCAGTCGGCTCAAATGCATCCCCGTTTGGCAGGTCTGTCTACCTTGAAAATGGACACCTAGACCCGTAGGCAGACTGACCGACCCACCACCTGCAGCTTCGGGCCTCCGACAGCTGCTTTTGCTTTAAGGCTATCGGGGCAAAGCCCACACATTAATGGTATTTTGAATCACAAGTTCTGTCCTTCTGTGATAAAAAACTATATCAAGCTTCTGCAAAACACTTTGGGTGAACAGTGATTGGGAGAAGGCCCCCACCAGGCACCAATCTCCACTAATCTCCCAGCTTCCAAGTGGACACTGTCCACGTCGGTGTCCCCTGATAGCCCCCTGGCCCCATGTCACCCGTCCCTGCGGCCTCGGGTTCTCTCACCACCCGTGTCTACCTCCAGTTGTGTCCTGAAGCTCATGGATCCCATCCACATTTTCCAACGGCCAGTAATGGGAAGCAGACGCCAAGACCTCAAACCCTGCGGGGAGAAGAAGACACGTGGGAAATCAGCGTCAGGAGGGCAGAACCGCTCCCCCTCCATCGTGAGTGGAGGGAGAAGAAACATCACGGGATGCGGGATTCACTGAAGAGGAATTTGGATAAATTCAACACTTTGAATAAAGGACTCTTAATAAATTAAAATGGGTGGATTTTTCCTTGACAGGATAAAGCGTGATAAACAGGAATGAGCGGAGACCTCTGAACCGAAGGGAACAGCAACCCCCATGCATCAAGGGGCCCAACAGGAAGCATGTCTGTTAGGGTCAGGAGAAAGGCAAGAACCTTGTTCTGTTATTGCTTATGCTGTTTTAGAGGACGTAGCTGGGGCAATCAAGCCAGGGAAAGAAATAAGGTTAATGTGATTTTTTTTTTAAAGATTTTATTTATTTGACAGAGAGAGAGACACAGTGAGAGAGGGAACACAAGCAGGGGGAATGGGAGAGGGAGAAGCAGGTTTCCCGCTGAGCAGGGAGCCCGATGCGGGGCTTGATCCCACGACGCTGGGATCAGGACCTGAGCTGAAGGCAGATGTTTAATGACTGAGCCACCCAGGCGCCCCAAGTTTAAAAGGATTTAAAAAGAAGAGGAAACCGGCACCAATATTACTGACATCATATAAGGCTCTTGACAGCACCTCCTTGTTTTATTGTAACAATAACCTGTCAGGTAATTATCTTGTTGGCCTATCTGTAGAGATGAGGGGCCGAAGCTGCTTCAGAAATCGCCCCGCTGACTTGGTTTGACATGGAAGGCTCACTCTGGGTCTCCCCAAAGCATCTCCTGCTCCTTCTGCTCTCACCCTCCTTCCGACATACTAAAAATTAACCGCTTGCAGATTTCCTTCATGACCCTTGCACTTTGAGTAGACAGGATCTCGTGAAGACTGACCGTGTCCTACTCTGCTCATCCCACTTAACACCCCATGAACTGTTCCCTCTATTTGCTCCTACACAGGTTCCATGGTGGGGTCTTAGGGATCGTCCTGGGGCCGTGCCTCGCCCAACATGCTCAGCCCCTCGCCCAGCTCCAATCTGCTCCCGGATTAGTTCTCTGTGATTAGTTCCCGGAAGTGGACACAATGGCCCAGATGACGACATGATCATCAAACTCCCAAAGGAGATGCCGGATCACAGAGAAGCAAAAATTAATAAAGCCGTCTGTGTTATTCATTGTAAAAAAATGTTTTGAGAGGAGGTAATGAGGTCGTCATTTTCAAATGAGGTATGCCTCATAAGGAGAATGAAAAAAAACGAGACAGCCTTACAAATAAGGAAAGAATTTGGTAAACGAAGCCGGTGACCCACCAGGAAAGAAATGAGCAAGGAGATTTATACAGATGTGACCCGCGAAAGTCGACAGTTTCCCTATCTTCAAACGATAACGCGAAAACGGGGCGGAAGAGTTCTCCTTTGTGAACACAGCCCACGAAGAGAAGACATTTAAGTGCCAAAAATTGAGAACCGTACACAATTCTCTTGGGGAAAACAATAAAATAATACCGAGGGACGGACAAGAACCCTTGGATAATGAAGAATTTTGTAACCTATTTTGGGGAAAGAGAAGTCCAAGTCATTAAAAATGTCCACCCACCCTCGAATTCCTACCTAAACGCAAGGAGAGTTGTTGTAAACGTGCTGAGAGATTTTGTGTGAGAGAAAGCTCGCCATCTAGAAAAGGAAACAAGCAAGAAAACCCCACAAACCTGCAGGGGGACGGCGACAGGGGTGGGGGGCCCGGCCCCCACGCAGTGAGACCGTCACAAGGTCACGGCCCCAGAGAGGACCCAGAGCGGCGTACGAGTCGACGGTTCGGTGGGAAAGCCCCATAAACACCGCCGCGCACTCGTGAAACCAGCTTATGACAAAAGGGGTCTTTCACCCAGAGGAGCAGCACACAATGGAAGTCTCAGGGCCAACTAGCCGTCTGCAAAACACCGAGATCCCTAACTCACTCTCTCCACCATAACAATTTCCAGAAGAACAAACTTTACACGTAGGGACACCTGGGGGGGCTCAGTGAGTTAAGCATCTGCTTTCGGGTCAGGCCACAATCCTGGGATCCTGGGATCGGGTCCCGCATCGACCTCCCTGCTCAGCGGGGAGTCTGCTTCTCCCTCTGCCGGCCACTCCCCCACCCCCGCTCACGCTCTGTCTCTCGCTCTATCGCAAATAAAATAATTTTTTTTTTTTAATTTTTTTAGGGGCGCCTGGGTGGCTCAGTGGGTTAAGCCTCTGCCTTCGGCTCAGGTCATGATCCCAAAGTCCTAGGATCGAGCCCTGCATCTGGCTCTCTGCTCAGCAAGGAGCCTGCTTCCCCCACCCCCTTCTGCCTGCCTCTCTGCCTAGTTGTGATTTCTGTCCAATAAATAAATAAAATCTTTTTAAAAAAATTTTTTAAAGCCTTCAATGCAATGAAAATAAAATATAAAAGCTTATAAGGAAACCAGGTGATAAATCTATGTGCATTTTTAAAATATTTCCATACATAAAAATCAGTCAAGCTAAACTGAACCGGGAAGTGATGTTTATGTAATACACGTGACAGAAATGCCTGATTTCTTTTTAAAGGAAAGTATTGAATTTATTGTCCTCATTAAAACTCCCATTATTCAGAAAATTTAGACCAACAGAACATTGGGGCAAAGGACAGCAACAGGCAGTTGAAAGAAAAAGGAACACAAATTATTTTTAAATTTATGAAAAGGCGTTCAACACTGCTCATCATTTTCAGAGGCGAGCGTAAACCGCCATGAGCTCCCGGTCCCAGCTCACCCCGCCGACGGACGAACAGTTAGATGTTCTAAGTTGGCGAGTTCTGCCACATTTTTGGCAGAAGGTACGGTCTTTCTGGAGGGCAGTACCACAACGATGACACGAATTTTAAGTGTACTCTGAGCTAGTAATTCAGCTCCTGGAAGTTGGTGCTAGAGACAGACTCATACCTGGGATCAGAGAGCTACGTACAGGGGTATTTGTCGCAAGATCTATGTATTTTTTATCGTATTGAGAACACGTGAACAAAGACAGTGCTTATCGGCCAAGGAGCCGGGTCCTACGGACGGAGCAGCTACTCAGTGGACCAGGAAGTCATTAGGACAAGGCTGATACACGTGTCCTGATGTGGAACGTTCCTCAAGCTGTACTGTCCAAAAAATCAAGGTGAGAGGAAAACGTGTTAGTGCCAACTGTGGAAAATGTAGTTGTTCGTCAGGCCAGGTGGGAGGGAGAGATGGAGAGAGACTTTGCATGGACGCCCGGAAATGGACCGCCGTATTTTAGGGGCAAGGAAATGGAGAGACTGGAGGGAAGGCGTGAGAAGGTTTCTATTCCTTTCTATTTCTTTTCCTTTTTTAAGATTTTATTTAATCATTTGACAGACAGAGATCCCAAGTAGGCAGAGGAAGGCAGAGAGAGAGGAGGAAGCAGGCTCCCTGCTGAGCAGAGAGCCCGATGCGGGGCTCGGTCCCAGGACCCTGAGATCATGACCGGAGCCGAAGGCAGAGGCTTAACCCACTGAGCCACCCAGGCGCCCCATTCCTTTCTATTTCTGTCCTATTCAAACGTTCGCATGTGCGTTGCTTTAAAAATTCAAAACGTGAAGACACGTGGATTCGCCAACTTTCACTAGACATGGTTCTATTCGATCCACGCAATATGGAGACTCTGGTACGTCCTCATCCAGAACACTCATTTCCATTTCTACCACGCTTTTCTCCACCACCACCCCCCGCGCCCCCAGTGTAGGATATTCATTTTGAAGAGGGGAAACATCATTGACTTGTTATTCAGCTCATCTGGGGCGGGCGGGCGGGCAGGGGCTGGGGTGGCGGGTCAGAAAAGGGAACGACATCCCTCGTGCAAAGAGCAGGTGCGGAATCTTCTTCACAACCCACACTGTCGCCCAGTCCACACTGTGGATGGTTAGTCCTTCCCGATCATCCCCATTCTCAATCCCCCAGCACCCGTGCCGGGTGCCAAGGCTGACAGAGGAAAGAGAGGGCGGCCTTGTCCGCACAGGGAGCTCCTGAAGCGAGCAAGAGCGTGTGAGAGAAGGGGTGGGGGTCCGCCGAGGGCCTGCTATCCCACATCCCTGTGCTTCCGGCAAGGGTAACGTCCCACCGCGTCGCCCCCGATGTCACACATGGACCACGCTGAGATGCAGGGTTGCAGGGTTGGAGAGGCTCAGTGGCAGGCTCGCACCGTGACGGGGGCGGCCGGGAGGGTGCTCACGAGGACGGACGGTCCCCCCGCCACCCCGCCCCTGGCAGGCCCAGAGCTGCGAATCACAGCAGGGCTGGAAACGGGTGGTGTCCCCCCCCCCCACCGCCGCGCAGGCCCAGAGCAACGGGAGCCGACCGGGTGGGGCTGCCGGTCTCGGGGGATGGGGGCTGCGGCCGGCAGGGAGGTGTGTGTGTGTGTGTGTGTGTGTGTGTGTGTGTGTGTGTGTCTCCCCGCCAGTCCCTGCCAGTCCCCACGGCTCTGCAGGGAGATCTGCCCAGCGCGGCCAGTTTTCCCCCTTGTAGGTTCCCAGATCCTGGAGGTTCTTTATTCAAAACCTCCCCAAATCTTAATGTCTCAATTAAGGTGATTATTTTAACTAAAGCATTGGGCAGTACTGACAAATTGTGCCTAAGAAACTAAATTTAGCACGTAGGTTCCCCTTTAAAACCGCAGGCGTAAAAGCCCACAGCCCTACAAGTGTCATCAGATCGGGCAAATCTCATCCTTTGGGGACCAAGAAAGACCCCCAGGAGCCACGTTCCCAAAAAGAAGGGGACCTGGGATGTCCAGTTTCTACAGACACCCCTGTTTCCATGCATGAACCCCATGAAGTCTGTGTGTCTGCTTCGACACACCGTCAGCCTGATCATTCATTACAACGGCTCCTCCTGGGACCTGTGGCCCTAAAGAATAAAATGGGGGGAGGGGGGAGAGGTATTTGGCTGACACCATGACGGTTATAACGGGTTCTCCAGGAACAAATTCTCATCCCGATGCCACATGCTGGACTCAGCCTGGTGAGAAGCAGGGACACGCGACCACTCGTGCCCCAGAGGACCGTTAACACGACCTTTCCTCTTCCCTTTCCGTGCTCCTCCGGATCCCGCACGCCCGCCCCTTCTCTAGGACTCGTGAGCGGGAACCGTCTTCCCCTGACACTGTAGGGAGTCTGTCACGGCGTCCCATGCCTCGTTCAACAGCAGTGCACGCCACGGAGGAGATCAGTCCCCGCCAGTCACGGAGCTGGCCCGGACCGTTCCTCCTTGGTCTCCCCGCGGGACTCCCCGCGGTGCCCGCCGCCTGCAATGCTCTTCCCCCGGCACCCCGACCACGGGAGCCTCGGGCAGGAGCGCAGCCCACGCGCCATCACCCTCCGCACTGGCAGCTCCTTCCCTGTTTTCCCACAGCACTAACTAGTCCTTGAATTCTTTTGTTTGTTGACATGTCTGCTGTGTCAGATCCTCTGGTCCATCTGTACCACAGTCTCACATCTAACACACGCCCAGGGTGTGTGTCTGTCTGTGTAATCCAGATTTTTGCATTTGGATTCTCCCCAAAAGGGTAAGCTTAGCGATAAATTTGTTCAAACTATGTAGGCAGAATGGATGAGGAAACGCAATCGTGAATACATGAATGGATGAACGTAGAACATACACACACACACTTCTGAACTATATATACCCCCAAATCTCCATTGATCACACTTCCGTTTGTTCAGTGAGTATAAGCATTATTTTTAAAAACTCCTTCAGGAACACTTTTCTTTGCACTGGGAAGAATGGAGTTTCTGGCGGGACCCGGAAGCTCGGACAGCCCCTCGCAGACCCTGTAACCCTGTGGCGCTGACCGATGTTAATTTGCCTCATTTTGCTGGTCATTTTGCAATATGTACAGATCTTGACTCATGACGTCGTACACCTGAACCTAAAATAATGTTGTCTGTCCATTATGCCTCCATTAAAAGATACATAAATAAAGGGAACGGACTGTTGATCTGCACAGAGAAATAACCAGTCTGTGGCCAGAGGGAATTACAATCACCACAATCACCCGTATTGGCCTTCTAGGCCTCTGAACGGGGCCGCGAGGGGAGCTGGCCCAACCTCCTGGTGCCGGGTCGAGCCCAGCTGCTCTGGGTACCCCAGGCCTGGGAGCGGCTGGATAACAGGGATGTAGAAGCTCCCTTTTCCTCATTAGAGAAGTTAAATAAACGGCACATGGGTGAACTCTGTAAATCCTCGCCATCTCTCCGCTGGCGCCATGTACAGCTTACGTCTATCTACCACCGCGCTTCCCAGCACCACCCCCGGAGCGGAGCACGGACTCAGCGGCCCGGGCCAGGGGAAAGGCTTAATGCCGTCCTGTCTCCGAAATGAAAGTCACAGATAAACACAGATAATAACGAAGGCTCCGAGCGATCTAGAGCGGTCGTTCAATGATTTACAGAACTGAATACCTATCTACACGGTAGAGACACACATCTGGTCCATGCCTTGTGGCCTGGGCTGGTGTGGACAGACAAGCCGATGACGGTGCCCCCGGGAGCCGCCGTGTGGCAGGCGGGCCGTGCTCACCGATTCCACTCATGTGTGACCCACGGTGCATGGTCATGCCCACCCCGGTTGAACATCTCCCGCGCGGGACGCAGTGTGCAAGGTCACGGCAAGACAGGAGGCCTTGCGAGTCCTGGCACACCTTAAGACGGCACGTCTGGAGTGGCCGCTGTGGGAACAAGGGGCCCTCCCGGAGGCCGGCCCCACGTCCTGGGCACACCTGCTGCTCAGCCCCTTCCATGCCCTCGTGGTCCCCACGTGCCCTTATGTGTCTGAGCCCACTGAGAGCTGCTGAGGTCACTGCCACATCTCACCGGCGACCTCGGGCAAACCACCTGCCCTCACCGGAAGCCCCCCTCCTGCAGGAGAGGGCCGTGTGGGGACCCCACAGAATCCACGTCCAAGCACCCACTATGCTGCCAGTTTTCAACGCGGCTCCACATTCCCCAGAATTCACGGCGACAGCTCACAGAGCCGTTCCCCGCGGGGTGGGGTCTAGTGGTTTGCAAAGGCTCCCCCTCCAGGAACGGGCTCCCTGCCGGCGCCTGTGTCTGTGAGTGGGCGCCCTGGACAGGGGCTGGGCTAGGCTCCCAGGACCCTGAAGGTTGGTGCCCCCAGAAGCAGAAAGGAAGGCGGCCTCCTGGTGGGGGTGCCGCACGGACCATGGAGCCGGGGTCCGACGTCCCTGCAGGACGTAGGGAGAGCAGATGATGGGCGGACCAGAGAGAGAGCAGGAAGGGGGGAGGGGAGGGGAGACAGGGGAGAGAGAGAAGGTGAGGCAGAGAGAGTGAGAGACAGAGAGAGACGGAGACAGTGAGAGACAGAAAGAGTGAGACAGAGAGAGATAAAGAGAGACGAGAGGCAAAGAGACAGACAGAGACAGTGAGAAACAGAGAGAGACAGAGACAGTGAGAGACATGGAGAGAGACAGACAGACAGACAGACACGGAGACAAGGGAGGGAGGAGCGGAAGGGAAGGAAGAAAACGCAGCAGTAGGTTTTCGGCCACAAGGGAACACCCGCGGTCGTGTCCGGGCCGCGCCTGCCTCTGTCATTATGGTGCGGAGGCGGGAGGAGGCGCAGGTGGCCGACGGTCAACGGCGCGGGGGCGGCGAGGAGGCCGGGAGAGACCCCGAGACGCAGGGAGCGAGCCAGGAAGGGAGCCCGTGGGCGCGGACGTGGGCAGGGAGGCTGAGCTGCTCCGGCCCTCCCCGCGGGCTGGCGAGCTCGCTGCGGGCCACGCTCGTCCGCCCCGTCGGGTCTCCGGGGTACAAGTTACCGGGAGACAAAGTCGGCTTCGGCCGATGATAGGGCGTGGGAGGAGCAACGCTTGCGTGTGGAGCCGAGACTGAATTCAAACCGCTCCTTTCCGTGGAGGGTCAAGGCCTAGGGGCACACAAGAGGATGTGTGTGTGTGCATGTGTGTGTGTGCACGCGTGTGTGTACGTGTGTGTGTGCACGTGTGTGTGTGCACGCGTGTGTGTACGTGTGGAGAGGTCTGGGTGCGTTTGGACTGGGTGTGTGTATACATGGGTATGTGTGTGATGTGTGCACGTGCATGTGGGTGTGGACATGTGTGCCCACGTGTGGGTGTGTGTACCTGGTGTGGTGTGTGCCCACGTGTGGGTGTGTGTACCTGTGTGATGTGTGTGCATGTGTGTGGATGGTGTGGCCACGTGGCCAGGGTACAACCCGGAAACCGCTTCCTGGCTTCCTTTCCTATGCCGGGCAGCAAGCTGGGTCTTGCACTCATCTGCCCGCTGACACCCTCCCTCACTCTTGTCCGCTGGAAAACCAGCAGGAGCCTTAGCCGGCCCGGCGGGAAGGGGAGAGCCTCAGGGCAGATGCACACGCGCCCCTTAGCATGACACCCGAGCCATGGAGCCCTGATTTCTTTCGTCCGCACTTTGGTTAGGGAAAGGGGAGCACACAGGATTCATGGCCCTCACACCTTTTCCAACAGAAGACTTGACTTGGGCGTGTGGGTTGGAGAGAAACGGCAGCACCAGCCATGAAAACAGGTAGTTCCGGCTGTGCCCCCTGCCCTCCGGGATCACCTGCAAAGAAGGTCCAGCCCCACGACTGAGGCCCTGGCACTCTCAGCAGAGGCCTGGCCTTGTGCCTGGGGGATGCTGGCTGTGCCTGTAGGTTCTGGTTGATGCCCAGGAGGGGGCCGGGCTTCAGGGACAGAGGGCAGTGGGAGCTCTGAGTCAGGGTATGCTCCCCAGTGGGTCAGGTTTTCTCGCATGGCTCCCAAGCATGGGCGCTGGGACCTCGACGGGTTCCTCACCCCCACACCCAGGGAGGCCAAGGGTACTGCGGCCACAGGGCCTTCCCGCTGATCACCAGACCCCCTTCTTCCCCAAGCCTGCACCTGCGACATGGCCACACCACTCAGGGACAGCTTGCAGACCGAGGACTCGCATTGGCCCATGGACAGTAAGCCCCAGCTGGGATTGGGACAGAGAGGACAGAGCCCTAAGTCAGCTTGGAGACACACGGCAGGAGTCAGGGCAGCAGACAGAAAGCCAGCACCTCCCCTTCATCCTAAGGTGGCAGAGACCAAGAGCCAGAGGCCTCTGGGCGGCTGCCGCAGCCGCAAACAGCAGCATCTGATGCCAGGATGAGCAGAGCTCCAGGAGCAAAGGGCGGCCAGCCGGGGACAGAGGGGCCTGCAGCTGGGCCGCCCTACGCTGGCCCCAGAGACGAGCGACCCAATCGTGTGGGGACCCGGCGCCAGGCAGGCGGACAGGCGGTGGACAGCGCCGGAGGACGCTCCCTTACCTGGATGGGCTGGCGGCCTGGAGAAGGCTCCGTGTACCTGCACACAAAAGACGGGAGCGTCAGAGACCCGGGACGGCCGCGGAGGCACAGAGACCTAGCCTGACCTCGGAGACAGCCCCGGGGAGACGGTACCTGGAAATCGCAGAAGAGCAGCAGCAGCCAGAAGTGCCGGCCCCAGAGCAGCTTCCTCATGGCTCCTGGGGAGTGGGGACACGATCCCGCCACGTTCCCGAGCTCTGCGGCCAAGCGTGTGCCCTAACTTTCACGGCCCCGGGAAAGGGACATTTTCACAGGGTCCAGGTGGGGGAAGATCTGCTTCTCTGTAGTGGCTGAGACACAGCCGTCCTGCCCGCTCACGGGCGCCTCTTCCTTGTCCGGGAACCTGACCGTGTTGGGTGCTGGCGCCCAAAGCTCGGCGGGGCCGGCGTCGGCGCCCGGGCTGCCCTTCCGCTCCGGACTCCCGTTCAGCCTCCAGCCAGCCTCGAACCGGCCCCTCTCTCCTTGCCTGAAGCGGGCAGCACGAGGAGACTCTCGGAGGCGCCGGTCCGTGCGCCCCCCGTGCGCCCCCCGTGTGCCCCCCACCGGCCCCGTGCGCCCCACGGGCCGGCTCCTTCCTTCGCCCTGACTCAGCCCCAGCACGGGCCAGAGGCAGTGATGTCAGGCTTTCCGCTCAAACTTTGTCCGGGCGGCTTCTCTATTTATACCCCTCGCTGCGGCGTCCTTCCTGGGTCCTAACACCGGTCTGTTGAGAACGTCGGGCCGGGACAGGCTCAGCGTCCGGGGAGAGCAGAGGCTTCCCACCAGCTCCCACCAGGTCAGAGCCACCGTTCCTAACGAGAAATCCCACGACAAACCCTAAACTGTGTTGACAGCTGAGTCTTGCTTGTCCGAAGGAAGACAGAAGGGGATACACAGATGGAAACGGAAAGTAAACCACACCCGCGTGCCCCCAGATAAGTGCTGACCACACTGTTCTCGTTAACCCTTTCAGAGGCGGGTGAAGGTTCTGGGAGTGTTTATAGGGTCCTCGGTATCCTCACGCCAAACCCCAAATCCTGCTTTCCCCCGCATCCGGGAGTCAGACCCTGAGCCGCCAGAGCCTCAGTTTACTCAAGACCAGAAGTTAATCCAATCTACCCCAAACCATGCTCACTCACATGCTCACGCTCTCACACATGTACACGCTCACACACATGCACATGCTCACACACAGCTCACATTCACACACATGCTCAAGCTCACACAGAGCTCACACTCACAGCTCACACACACATGCTCAAGCTCACACACAGCTCACGTTCACACACATGCACACACTCACGCACATGTACACGATCATACATGCACATGCTCACACACCGCTCACACTCACATGCTCACACATGTGCACACACTCACACACAGCTCACTCACGTGCTCACACATAGCTCACACACATATGCTCACGCTCACAAGAGCTCACGTTCACAACAGCTCACACTCACACACATGCACAAGCTCACACACATGTTTACGCTCACGCATGCACATGCTCACACATATCCACACGCTTACACACAGCTCACACACATGCTCACACTCACACAATGCACACGCTCACGCTCACATGCTCACACACATGCTCCCGCTCACACACATGCACACACAGCTCACACATGCACACACAGCTCACACACACATGCACACGCTCACATGCTCACACACATGCTTACGCTCATGCACAGCTCACACCCACACACATGCTCACACTCTCACACATGCACACACTCGCTCACATGTCACACACACCCTCACACACACAGCTCATGCTCACACTCAGCTCACACTCACAGACAGCTCACACCCACACACATGCTCACACTCTAACACATGCACACACTCGCTCACATGCTCACACACATGCTCCCACAATCACACAAGGCACTCATTCACACACGCTCACAAGACTCATATGCACATGCTCACACAAGGCTCCCACGCATTTGCTCTCACACACACACACACACACACGACTGGAGTCAGCACTGTAGTTTGCTCCATGATTTTTTCCCACACCTGCCTCCCAGGCCTGCGAGCTGTGTGCTCTCAGGGAAATGACTGACCCTCCCTGTGCTTCCAACTCCTTGTCTCGGGGAAGGGAGCAGCGCTTCTACCCCACAGGGAGGTGACGCATACAAGGCCCCCAAGGCCGTGCTTGGGAGCTGGAGAGCACACCATAAACCTGGCGAGGAGAAACTGTCACCCAATAAACGTCGATGTGATGACGAGTCCCAAGTAGACAAGAACATCGCGAAACATTAGCTGAGAGCACTCTCTCCTTCGTCCTGACTTTAAATGGAAGAAAGTCCCGAATCCAAGCACTTCCTAAAGAGGATACGAAGATGGCTTCCAGTCTCCACGGGAGAACAGAAACCCAAACCTCAAACGTCAGGCAAGTGGGCAGGCGGCACCCTAGCCTCCAAGGCCGGCAGCCCTGAGCCTTCCCGCCTGGCTGCGGAAGGTTCCAGATCACCGCTGGCAGTGGCTGCATCCCTCATGCACCACTGAGCCCTGAGCCCCAGACTCAGGCGTTCAAGCAGCGACAGTAGCCGCTGCCCAGGTCGCCACCTGTGTGCTCCCTGCCGGCAGGCTCCTCCCGCCGCCCCCAGACGGACGCGGCCGCGTGGACGCCCCTTCCCAGCCTTCCCCAACCACCTCTCCACAGGCCGCTGTCTGTGCGGACCTCTCCCATTTCCATGGCTGAACAAAGCGGCCTGTGCCCCCGTTTGATCCCCAGGGCGCTGTCAGATCATGGAGGTCCCCAGCTCCACGGCCGGCGTAAACGCTGCAGGTAAAGTGAACCAGGCAGCCCACCCCGCAGGTGTCTACACTCACCGGGGACTGGCGCTTGCCCAGAATCCCAGACCACCTGCTTGTGCTACTTCGCATCACCTGTCCTTCCGCGTCTCCTCCCCACGTTGAGAGGGACGCCCCTTCCCCCGAAGTGCCATTTCCCGGCCGGACAGACTTTGGAGGCAGCGCAGGCGGGCTCAGGGCTGGGGCCGCAGCACCACGAGTCCCCGTGAGCCTCCGGCCAGTCCAGAGCAGCATTCTGGCCTCGGGGCTCCCACCCTGACACCCTTCACTGCTCCTTTCCTCCGCGTCACCTCTCCCTGTCTGATAGCCTTTTCGAGTTCAGCCCTCATCCCCTGCTGTGCGTGTCTCCCCATCACAACCAAGCCCTGCGGGAGCAGTGACGTTCTTCTGTCCTCAGCCCCGAGAACAGGGCCCAGCACTTACCCCGGGTGTCGCCAAGCTGTCGGACACCCGGCTGCTCCTGTAAGTCCAGGCAGCTGGTTCGACTCACATGCCCGGTGAAACGGTCCCCACAGTCAGTTACCATCTCTCATGTCCTAGAGACACACATAGAGGAACAGAAAACAATGTTTCTTCCCTGTCCCGAGAACTCCTAGAATCTGCTCTCCACGAGGACCCTGTAAAGCGCACAGCCGTGTCGCCACACTGGGCGTGCATCCCGGGGTTGGTCTCACCCGTTCGGGCGGTGTGAGCACCCTCCTCCCCTCCTGGGCGGGCCCCACACCCGATCTCTCGTTTCAGGGGCTGCGGCTTTGTTCTGCTCTGTCCTGAGTCCCCATGACAGGGAGATCATACGGCACTTGTCTTTTTCTGTCCAACATATTTCACCCAGCCTAACGCTGGGTCATTTATTGGAATTAATGCAATTAATTACTGCATAATGACATCTGCAGAGACAGCAGGACATCAACGCAATGTCAGCTAAGCCGTACGGCATGGCATATACACCCTACCGTGCCCCCCCACCAACAGACAGGCTGGTTCTGGGTCGCGGGACCGCACGTGACGCTGTGATGAACGCGCGGGTGCAATTGTCTCTTTACCACAGGGTTCTCGTTTCCTTGGGATGTGTTCCCAGACGTGGAATCGCTGGGTCACATAGCCTAGTACACAGGGATTCAGCATTCAGTACTCTCTGAAGGAGCGCCTGTGTGTTTGACTTAAAAGAAAAAGTGTGTCACGCTTCGGTAAAAGTCTATCAGCTTTGTATTGAGGTAGACGTTAATTAAGTGTTTTTAGTGGGACCTTAACATCACTTAAATATGGATCTAAAGAGAATCACAGGGGTGCCTGGGTGGTTCAGTGGGTTAAAGCCTCTGCCTTTGGCTTGGGTCATGGTCCCAAGGGTCCTGGGATCGAGCCCCACATCAGGCTCTCTGCTCAGCGGAGAGCCTGCTTCCCCCTCTCAATCCCTGCCTGCCTCTCTGCCTACTTATGATTTCTCTCTGTCGAATAAATAAATAAAATCTTTAAAAAATAAAAAATAAATAAAGAGAATCACAGAAGCAAGTAGAACCAAAGACAAGTGAGGTCTGCGGACCCACCGGGCAGCGCAGTGACTGTAGTTGAGAAGAGTGAGCGGTGTAATTCAGATGTGCTACGAGAGTAGATCCTGCATGTTCTCACCAAAAAAGCACATAAATAAATAAGCAAATAAGCCAGGTGCGAAGTGAGAGATGTGTTAATTCTACCGTGGAAATCCCTCCGTCTCTACACGTATCAAACATGTATGTATCCGAGCATAGACTTCAAAGAGAACCATCTTATTTGTTGATTATACCTTAATGAAGCTGAAAAGGGGAAAAAAGAAATAACCCCCAAGCCTCAGCAGGCTCCCTGTTCCGTAGGCATTTCCAGGTATGAAGCTAAGCATGAAGCTGGCTGACGGCGGAGACTTAACTGGTGACTTACGCAGGGACAGCAGGTGCCAAGTGGACACGTGTCCTCGTGCCCGTAGGAGGACAGCAGGGGACCTCCTGGAGGGCACGAGGAGCTGCTCAGATGCCTAGGAGGTGGGAAAGCCTATGTGGACCACGAGTTCTTAACGCTCGTTCTCTTCACCCTGACCCCTCCCCCAGCCACACCACCTCCCAGAAACCAGCGGACCCGTGAGGAGCTCTGTGTGTCCCGTGTGGCTGGACCCAGCCATGTGCTAGGGTATGCAAGCAGCACACGGGGGCTGTAGAAACTGAGGGGCTTAGAGAGCTGGGGAGGTGAACTCAGCCAGGACGAGCTGGGAAGGAGTCAGGGAATCCTTCCTCTTAGGGAAAGGAAGAACATTCTGGAAAAAGCTATGAAATGGGCTAGCACCCTAGATGCAGTGTGGGGTACATCACGGACAGGCAATATTCCTGCTGGCCCAGGTCCCGGCCCCTTCGGTGGACAGAAGTATGTGTCTTCTGCAGAACACTTCCTTCGCCCAGTGGGACTGTGGGTACCACGGCGGGCAGAGGACCGGCGGGAACACTCACAGTGCCTTCATGCCCTGGCCCGTACACACCTTGATGTCACTGGTGCCTTCCCTGGGACAGACACCGACCCCGGGACAGATACTCTCCCCCACTGCTAACCCAGAACGAACTTAAATATGGCTTTTGATAGTCATTTTTTTCTCACTACAAAGGAAAGAATTACTAACAGTAGGAGAAAATAGGCAAACTAAAAAATGGGCAAGGGAGAAATTTGATGGCATCAGCTGAGCCCCTGGATCCTGCTATACCTAAAGCCAGTTCCCTGACAGGCACCAATAAGTGCACGTTTGGGCTTAAGCAGTTATGAACTTGGTTTCTGTCCCTTGTAATTAAGAGCCCTGGTCAATTCAAGAAACCACAGTAATTTGCCATTCAACAGAACACGGACACAGAGGGAAAGGGGCAGGAGCCGGGGCTGGGGGAAGAGACACTCCAGCCCTCTGGTCTGGGTCCTGCAAGCCCCCGCTTCAGCTCCCAGCCTCGTTGCTTAGTCCCGCCATTTCAGGGCAATCAGCACCATCGGGATGGCTTCCCCCATCCACCAGATATGTCGACCCCATGGTCTCGGACATCCACATACAGGCGTCAAGAGTCAGTGACAGCTCTGCTTGGATGTGCACATGGGAACTTTGAGGGGTAAAGAAACCATTTAATTGGTGAGGAACTTCCTTCCACCAGGAAGATGCAGGGCAGACATTGCTAACTGCCCCTTTTCCCCCTTTGGTCTCTCTCTGCAGGATCCCAAATGTATTTGATTAATCCAAGTGTATTTAAGCTCAGTGAAAAGTGTTCACGTCCCACAGATGGCCAACAGACACGAGAAGATGCGCAACATCGCTCATCATCAGGGAAACGCCAATCAGAACCACAATGAGATCCCACCTCACACCAGTCAGAATGGCTAAAATTAGCAAGTCAGGAAATGACAGATGTTTGTTGGTGAGGATGTGGAGAAAGGGGAACCCTCCTACACTGTTGGTGGGAACGCAAACTAGTGCAGTCCCTCTGGAAAACAGCACGGAGTTTCCTCAGAAAGTTGAAAGTAGAGCTACCCTATGACCCAGCAATCTCATTACTAGGTATTTACCCAAAGATACAGAAATAGCAATTCAAAGGGCTACATGCACCGTGAAGTTTATAGCAGCAGTATCTACAATAGCCAAACCATGAAAACAGCGTCCATTGACAGATGAATGGATAGAGATGTGGTGTATGTAGACAAAGGAATAGTATGCAGCCATGAACAAGAATCAAATCGTGCCATTCACAGTGACGTGGATAGAGCTAGAGAGTTGTAATGTTGAGTGAAATAAGTCAGTCACAGAAAGACAAACACCAGATGGTCTCACTCATGTGGAATTAGGAAACAAAACAGAGGAGCGAGGGAGACAAGGTGGAGGGTAGGCGACAAACAGACTGGTAACCACAGAGGACACACTGCGGGTCACCGGCGATGGGGATGAAGGAGCGCACCTGTCGTGAGGACCACGGGGTAATCCGTGGAAGAACTGAATCGCTACCTTGTGCACCTAAAACTGACGTAACACTGTACGTTAACTCCGTGGGGTTTAAAACTTTAAAATTTAAAATTTTTTAAATTTAAATTTTTTTTTAAACAAATAAAAGGGGATTTGGAAGCTTGGGGGAAAAAATGATCGCTTCCCTTCCAGCCAGGGTGGCCGTGCGGCTACGAGAGAAAGGCGCAGGAGGAAGGTCTGGCACAGGCTCCGGAGGGAAAGCTTTGAAAGGCCAGTCCCTTGGGACCTTGGGTCTTCCTGAAGGCTTCCGACCGTGACCCTTTACTCTGGCTGGAAGACGGCAGTGGTAAACGGAAGGGGAGCGGCTCGCAGGCTCTCCTGGGAATGGAAACTACCTGCTTTTCTTCCCGGGACATACAAAGCTGGAAAGAGTGTCACCCTCCACCATCAGAACAGCCCCTACTCTACAAAATCATCACTTTTCTGGACGCCCATCAGTGAGCAGGGCCCGGGGAGCCTGCCCAGCCCCAAGTCCACGGGAAAGGGGGACTCGAGCGCTGGCTTGCACGTGGCAGGGAGTGGGAGGAACACGGAGCCCCAGCAGGTGAGAAGAGGGCAGGGAAAGACTTGTGGTGAGTTTGGAAAGGTGGGTGTGAGAGCCAGGCCCCTGGAAGCTGCAGACAAAGGGGCGCATGCTCCCCCTCTCTGTGACTCGGCAGGCCCTCCAAGGAAAGACGGGCGGCGGCTCTCAGAGGGACACATGCCCCACCACGTGGAGCAGGATGCCTGCCTTGACCTTTCTCCCCAAGGAACAAAGTACTTAAGTCTCCGGGAGGAGGACAGCTGAGGCCGCACCCCAGGGCACAGGGGGCATACCTTTGCAGCTGGAGGAAGGCAGAAGACACAAGCCCCCAAGGCACAAAAATAGTGGGCCGCTGAGACTGCCCTTGGACCAGGAACACAGAATTCCCACACCCCCCACCTGATCCTAGTCTAGCCAGCCAGCAGCAGCATCCTGTCACGCCAGAGGCCAGAGCACAACAAGGGACCCTCTGACCTCCTGGCACACGAGGAAGGCGTGAGGCTGAGGTGGAGCAGGGACACAGGGACACATCCTCTGCCAAACCAAGGCCCACCCCAGAGCAAGACGGTGCCAGCGGGATCAAGCCAGCCCTGCAGGGATAGTGACACAGCAGGAGAGCCCTAACCCAGCTTCACAGCAGACTAGTGCACACACTCCTACACACACATATGTACACATACCTACACATGTATGTACACATACTTATGCACATGCACACGCCTATGTGTGTGACACACACGCCTGTGTGCAAACACACATGCCCACATGCAACCACACACACACACATACACGTGTGTGCATATGCATGTGTGCATGTGAACATGTGTGGGATCACACCCACACAAATGGCTTAGCAGAAAATCGCTGTGCCCATGTCCCGGCACGAATACCCTGTACCACGGTGTCCATGGTCTTACCCATGATGCCCAGCATTCGTTCTAAAATAATGAACACACACAACAAAAAACGAAAACCAATCCATCATCCAGAGACAAAGCAGTCACAATTACAAGACAGAAAATTTTTAATAACTGTGACCACCCCCATCAGTCCCTTAGTGGAAAAGCAGGACATCACTCATCACTAATGGAAATGACAGGAAGGAATACATATTTCAAGCAGAAATGGTATCTCTGAAAATAAAATGGGTAACAAAGCAAGAACTCCTTTGAGCTCATCAGGAGACTCGACACACTCAGGGAAATGGCCAGTGAACCTTCTGACAGGACTATTAAAATCACCCAGACTGGTGCACAAAGTGAAAATTAAAAGAATAATTTAAAAAAAAAACAGCAGGAAGGGGCAATGCCGTAGTATCAAACCATCTAACACTTGTATAATTGAAATTCCAGAAGTAGAAGTGTGCAAAGGAGACCAAAAAAACGTTTGATGAGAAAATGGACAAAAATGTTCAGAAATAACTAAGTATATTCAGTTACAGACCCAAGAATCTTGGACAGTCCCAACCAGACAAATACCTCGCACCCCACACACAGCCCTAGACACAGGACCATCAAACGCCGAGAAATCAGACATTCAAGAGAGATGGCGAAGGCCAAGGTGGGACAGCACAGACCGAGGCGCAGAGATGAGTTACAGTGGGCTTCTGGCCAGAAACTACAATTGCTGAAGGATGATGAAGTGGGGGTGCGGGGAAGGGGGGAGCAGCCAGCCCAGAGCTGTGCATCCAGCAACCGAATCTGATCTCTAGCTATACCTCTGTCTGTATCTACATGTGGTCGCATCTTTCAGAATGACAGGGAGGGCATGGAACGGGGGGCTGAGGAGTGACTCCTCGTGGGAATAGAATTTCATCAGCAAGGGGAGGATGAAAATCATCCTGTCTGAAATCTGAAATCCTCTCCTATCATCTGAAATCAGATAGTGGTGATGGTTGTACTTATGAACATACTCGTGAGTATACTTGTGAATATACTTGTGAATATACCTGTGAGTATATTTGTGAATATGCTCACGAATACCCTTGTGAATATACTTGTGAGTACACTTGTGAATATACTCAGGAGTACGCTTGTGAATATACTTGTGAGTATACTTGCGAATGTACACACGAGCATACTTGTGGATATACTTGTGAATATACTCATGAGTATATTTGTATATATATATACTCATGAATATGCTCGTGAGTACATTTGTGACTACACTCATGAATGTACTTTGTACTCATGAAAACACGGATGAAAAGACTTGTGAGTACACCTGTGAATGCCTTATGAATATACTTGTGACTTGACCTGTGACTATGCTAAATATTGTGAATATATAAAATATCACTGAATTTCATGAGTGTTGAATTTTTCGTCTGAATTTTAAAATGATTGAATTTTACATTTTAATACGTGTGCTGCCAAAGCAAGCTGAATTTTACATTTTAAAAAAGTGACTTTTATGCCATGTTAATTATATTTCACTTTGAAAAATGGAAGAGAAAGAAACCCTTTTTTAGATGCACGCGAGCTGGGAGAACCCATTACCAGCAGAGGGATTCCTTGGGCAGAACAACGTGACTCTAGACAAACCTGGATCTACATGAAGAAGTGAAGATGTCCAGAAAGAATTACAGTTGACAGGAGTAGGAAAGACACTTTCTCTTATTTTTGATTGCTGTAAAATGAAAAATGACTAAAGGGAAAAACCAGAATGTGCCCTGGGTTGACAGTATATGTAAATGTAACGGGTAGGAAAACCCCAAAGTCTGGGAGGGAGAAGGTGGGAGTACAGCTGTGAAGCATGTACACTAGCTATACTACGCATGAAGTGGTCCACGATTACGGAATGTAGTATGTGATTATTTAAAGAGATGTATCAGGGCGCCTGGGTGTCTCAGTGGGTTAAGCCTCTGCCTTTGGCTCAGGTCATGGTCTCAGGGTCCTGGGATCGAGCCCCACATCGGGCTCTCTGCTCAGCGGGGAGACTGCTTCCCCCTCTCGCTGTCTCTGCCTGCCTCTCTGCCTGCTTGTGATCTCTCTCTCTCTCTCTCTCTCTGAGTCAAATAAATAAATAAAAATCTTAAAAACAACAAAAATTTTTTTAAAAAAAGAGATGTTTCTTATGCTAGCCACCAAAAAGCCATTTAGCAAACCTTAGGGCAACCACTGGGAAAAAAATCTTACAGAGCTATAAATAATAAGTTAATTATAAAGCACAAAATGGAATCATAACAAATTCTGAATTAATCCAAAAGCAGCAAAAAAGGATAAAAGCAGGACAGAAAGAAAAAAAAAAAAACATAAAACAAAGAGAAAATAATTGGCAAGAATGGCAGATTTAATATTAATTGTATCAATCATTGCATTGAATTTAGATGATTTGAACACACCAAATAACACAGAGATGCTCAGACTGCATAAAACAGAAAGGCCCAAGTATACACTGTGAATCTTAAATATAAAGACTTAGCTAGCTTAAAAGTAAACATAGATAGGAAGAATGTATTTTGCCAACACAAAGTAAAAGAAAACTGGAATGGCCATGTTATCAGAAAAAGTAGACTTCGGAACAGCAGTTATTTTCAGGGAGAAAGAGGATCGTTATATAAGGACCATGGGAAAAATTCAGCAATAACCCATATATATCTAACCGAAGAATACAAAATACACAGTGCAAAAACAGCTATAATTGAAAGGAGAAATAGACAAGCCCACGGCTATTTCCAGAGATTCCCCTCTCGATAATCAATAAAATAAGTAGACAGAAAATCACTAAGGAAGAGCTGATGGACATTATTGACCTAATTGGCTTAATGACGTTTATAGAACACTCAACAACAGAGAAATGACATTCTTTGTAAGTGCGCACAATACATTCATTAAAATAGACTGTATTCTGATCCATAAAAAAGGCCTCAACAAATACAAAACATCATAAGCTTTAATATAAAGCATGTTCTCTAATCATAATAGAATTAAACAAAAATCCAAATGAAAGAAAGATGTCTGGATTTGAGGTGATGAAATATTCTAAAATTAGATTGTGGCAATGATTACGTTGTTCGGTCAATTAACTAAAAAATGCTGAGTTGTACGGTTTCAATGGATGAACTCTGTAGTATATAAATTCCTAGAACAAACAAGTGAGCGTAGTAAGGCCACACAAGAAATACGGCCAACATAAAAAATTTACTGGACTTGGTAGGCTAATAATGAATGATTGGACATTAAACTATGAAAAAGGTGATTTGTAATGCCACCCAAATAAAAGAGGCATGCATCCAACAGAGTATGTGCAGAACGCACCTACGTAAATGGAAAAGGTCTACTGCGTTCTTGGGTTGGATATCTGAGCCAATCCTCTCTCAAATAATCCCACTCAAGTCCCAATCAAAATCCCACCAGGATTTGAAATTTATCTGGAAAGGCAAAGAAACTCCAATAATTTTCAGGCTTTTTTGAAAAGCATATACAAAGCGAGAACACTTCCATACCGACTTCAAGACTTCCTACAAAGGGGCTGCCCTCGAAAGAATGTGATACCAACAAACACTTAACACACCCTGGATGGACGGAACAGAGGACAGAACGCAGAAACAGACCCTCGCCGACACCGCTCCTTGGTCTCCAGCAGAACGGCAGGGATCGGGATGGAGAAAAGAGGGCCTTTTGCACATGCGGATTGGAACACCTGGACGTCCTCACCCAGGGGGAAAGATACTGGGGGCACCTGGGTGGCTCAGTCAGTTAAGCCTCCAACTTTTGATTTTGGCTCAGGTCATGATCTCGGGGTTGTGAGATCGAGCCCCATGTCGGCTTCATGCTCCAGGCATGGCAGGAGTCTGCTTGGGATTCTCTCTCTCCCTCTGCCTCTGTCCCTCCCTCTCTCCAAAACAAACAAACAAACAAACAAACACAGAGAAAAAGAAACATGCCGTAGGCTGAGCCGCTGGCGTGTTCAGTTACTCGCACTTGAGAATGACGTCTAACAGATACAGTTGACATGCTGACTAGGGCCTCATCTTGACCATTTCTCTTAGACAATTTCTCAGTCCAGAGTGAGTTTTCCGCTTTGTCTCCAGACTCAGCTGCTTGAACAGTCATGGGGCACCTAACAACAAGTCCATTTTCATTAACAGATGGGATCTTGAGAGACAGTGAGGCACCAAGTAATCATCGTCTGTCATTACTACGACCATCATCATATGAGCAATTAGCATATCATCGAGCAAGCAGTGCAGTTTGCCATTTAGGAGTGAAATCAGCTGCAGAGAAAAAGACAATCTATCATCCTGCACCTTTTAGAAGATCACGCTGAACGACTGTAGTGAAACTAGCAATTAATTCTTTACTCTCTGTCTCTGCAAGTAACTGCGTCAAGCTCCATAGAAACCTTCAAAGATGGCACTGCAGTCCAAGAGAGTCACTCCTGGGAGAGAAGTACCAAAAATAATTGGACCCTGGATTTCCTGAAGACCATACCAATGGCTTTAAACCAGAGATAATTCTATTTGAAACCCAGTTAAATTTTATCACAGTCTTGTCCCTGATTAGCCTAAAATAACTCAAACTGTAAGCAACTATCATAATGCCCTTCCCCAACCTCATGCTTTAAGACTGCGTCAATCAGGGTGCTCTCCGCTGCAGAGGAAAAGAAATCCAACTCAAAACAGCCTTAAAGAACAGGGAAGGGACACTTGGGTGGCTCAGTGGGTTAAGCGTCTGCCTTCGGCTCAGGTCATAATCTCAGGGTCCTGGGATCGAGCCCCACATCGGGCTCCCTGCTCAGCAGGGAATCTGCTTCCCCCTCTCTCACTCCCCCTGCTCGGGCTCTCTCTCTCTCTCAAATAAATAAACGAAATCCTTAAGAAAAGAAAAAAAAAAGAACCGGGATAAAATGTTCCGTTTTCAGTCAAGCTGGGAGAAGGCCAGAGGCCAGCAGGACCACATGCAGGACTCAGTCAAGCTCACCAGGAGGGTCACTCCTGTGTCTCAGTCTTTACTCACCTTCCTCAGGCTCCCTTCTCTAGAAATGGAGAGAGCAGCAGAAACAGTAGGTGTGTGGGTAAATGTAGCGTACTGTTCTTCCCTTCAAAATGTTTAAACATCTTTGACAGCCCAAAGCGGAAACAAAAACAAAGACAGAGACATGGCTGCTGGACCCTTTAATGCCGACACACAGAGCACGCAAGTCAACCGTGCATACTGAGACTCGGAGAGAGGGATTTCTGGTTTTTTTAAGACTGTATTTATTTATTTGAGAGAGAGCTCGTGCTAACCAGCTCAGCTAGGTGAGGCAGAGGGAGAAGCAGGATTCCCGCTGAACAGGGAACCCAATGGACACAGGGCTTGATCCCGGTACGCTGAATCAACTGAGCCACCCACGCACCCCGAGAGACAAGATTTCTATATTCAAATTGAAGTCATAAAATACTGATCCTAATTAGACCGTGAAAAGTGGAGGATGTACTCTGTAATCGCTACAGCAACCATTAAAAGGTTATACAAAGAGACAGAGTCAAACCGAAATAAAAAATAAAACGAAATGCTAAAATATACTCCAATCAACCAAAAGAAGCCAGGAAAGAGGAAACAAGAGGAACAAAAAAGAAACCAACAGAAAAAGTGCGTATGAAACGGGAGACCTAAGTCCAAACTCACTGATAACAAGGTGGTGTATGATGACCTCAGTACCTGCTCTCGGCAGGAGACTTGCGTCAAACGTAACGAGACAGGTCAGCGCGAGGAGAACGGAAGAAGATACGCAAACATGAATCCGAAAGGAAAGAAAAGCTGGATGGGTTGTGTTAATATCAGACAAGACAGACTTCAGAACAAAGACAGAGAGGAATCACACATGCATAAGGAGTCAATTCACCAAGAAGACATAAGGACACTAAACGTGGGGGCGCCTGGGTGGCTCAGTCGGTGAAGTGTCTGCCTTCGGCTCAAGTCACTATCCCAGGGTCCTGGGATCAAGCCCCGTGTCAGGCTCTCTGCTCAGCGGGGATGCTGCTTCTCCCTCTGCCTCTCCCCTTGCTTGTGTGCTCTCTCTGGCTCTTTCTCTCTCTCTCTCGAATAAATAAATAAAACTTAAAAATATATATACTAAATGTATGTGCACCTGACTAGAGAGCTTCAAAATACACGAAAGAAAGCGTTGACAAACGGAAAGGAGAAACAGATCCAGAGGGGCAATGGGAGACCTCAGCTCTCCACTCCCAGCCACAGACAGGACTGGGAGACAGAAAGTCAGCAAGGGGTTTAGACGAAATGAGCAACACGATGGGCCATCTGGATGTAATTGGCATTTATGGGACGCTCCACCCAACAACAGCAGAACACACAAGAGCACGTGAAACATTCACCAAGAAAGACCCTACCCGAGGCCATAAAATAAATCCTAATTAATGCAGATAAGTGAAGTCAGACCAGGTATGATCTCCGGGCGTAATGAAATTGAACCAGAAATCAATCACAGAAAAATAACAGGTGAACTTCCGGCTACTCAGAAATGAAACAACACTCCCCCGGCCAATCCACAGGTAAGAGAGTATCGCTCAAGGGAAGCGAGAAAATATCTTTAACCAGGTGGAAATGAAAATCTGACCTCTCAGAATTGGTGGGGTGCCCCCAGAGGGGGAAACTCACAGTCCCAAATCAATCCTCTGAGTTTCCCCGTGAAGGAACCAGAAAAGAAAAAGCAAAATAAACCCAAAACGAGTAAAAGGAAAGAAGGGAGCCTCTCCGAGTCATTGTAGGTCACCCAAAACTTCTGAGCAGGAAAGTTCTTGCAGAACTTAAGGCATCTCAGCAATTTCTCCGCTGCAGAGTCCCCAGGGACACAGAATTACTCACCAGAGAGATTACTTATGAATATGTCGCTCCCCACTGGGGCCCCACAGAGCTTCCCGAAATGACCATCCCCTTCCCCGTCCTGTTTTCCCAGCTGAGCGTCTCCGACCGACGCCACTACCTATCCCCGCTCCCTCTGCTCCCCCGACCCCACGGGGACTCCCATGCCCCGCTCCGTCCAAAATCCAAAAACTGCCATGTCTCTGTCCTCCGTTCTACGTGCTGAACCCGATGCTAAGGTGCCGTGTTAAGTGTCTCATTTGCGGTGTTTTGTCTAGTGCTTCTGACAATCCTATGATGTAGGCGCTCATTGTTTCTATATTTTTTAAGCAAGGAAAAAGAGTCACAGACCATTAGATCACCTGTCAAAGAAGACACGAGTATTGAAAAGAGGAGCTGGTGACTGACTCCAGACGGCCTGGGTCCTGACCCAACGACCTCACGGTCAGCCTCCCTTTCCGAGCGCTCAGAGCATCCCGCCTCTCCGTGGCCTGCCTGAAATTCCGCCTCGAATTCGGAATGTTGGCGTCTTTATCTTCATTCTCTTATTAGATTATTAGTTCCCAGAGCACAAAGGCCACATCCCATCAACTCGTATGGAATCACATTCAGGCTTCATACATATTTGTGGGATGAGGGCAGGAGGAAGGCGTGTTGGGGTTCTCCAGAGAGAGAGAGAATACTGGCTCATGTGGTTGTGGACGTCATGAAAAGTCATGAGATAAAACTCAACACCCGCCTTCTTTCTTACAACTGCTGCCTCCATTCGCCCAATGAAACCTTTTTTTTTTTTTTTTTTTTTTTTTAACATGTCCGCAGCATCCCAGAAATCCAGCTATAGGCAGGCAGCAGCCATCTGGGGGAAACCTCCAGGCACGCCCACCGACCCATCAACAGAGCAGACCGCGCACCGCACCCCTGTAGTCCCGCTGCTACTATCAAATAAGAATTTGTTTCTTATTAAATATTTATGGAGCATCTACTGTGTCCCTAAATACTCTCCCAGCAACAGGGCATGGGGTCGGCAATGAGAAAAACAGGGGTCTGCCCTCGAGGAACTTCTATTCCAGCGGGGGGGGGGGGGCACACACGTGCACAAAAAGTGGGAAATCTGAAAATGTTGAGGAGTGCTTTAACTAAACTAAACTAAAACGCCATTCGGTGTTCCCGAGCGGGGAGGGCGTGGAGGCATGGCTGTAGTGGTGGCCGGGGAAGGACAACACGTGGTTGCTCAACAAGTGGTTGGGAACGGAGTCCTGAGCGGTTGGACGGATGCAGGCAGCTGAAGGAAGAGGAAAGCACATGGAGAACGCCAGACCCCAAGGCAAAAACGAGCGTGGTGCTGATGAGAGTTAGAACAACTGATGCAGCCAGAGCAGGGTAAGCAAAGGAGGTCAGAAGCAGGCAGGGCCAGAGGCCAGGAAAGGGGCAGGACCAGGTTGAACGTGGAATGGGAAGCCATTAGCAGGTTTCAAGAGACTGGCACTTGAGTTAATTTACGTTTGTAGAAGATTGCTGGGGCTGCCCTATGGGTGGCTGACTCCTGGAGGCAGAGGACATGGGACACAGAGTGTGGGTTAGAAGCTTTTTGGAGACATCTGACCAAGAGGTCATGGCGGCTCAGGCCAAGGTGGTTGGGGGTGGGGGAGATGATGAAGACATCCGACCAAGAGGTCATGGCAGCCCAGGCCAGGGTGGTTGGGAGGGGGTAGCATGCAGGAAGTAGAATATCCGAGGTGTGCTTTGGGAATGGGGTGGTGGGGATGTAATGTGAACCAGATGAGGCCAAGGAGGGGATCTGGGTGTTTGGTTTGACCAAGCAGGTAGACGGTCACATGACTGCATAAGAATGAATCCGGAAAGGAACAGGCTGGGGGCAGGCGGGGCCTGGCATCAAGGGGAAGGACGTGCCGAAGCCACCAGAAGCCCAGAATTCACTCAATAACCAGCCTCCCGGGGGATCCCTTCCCTGCCATGGCCCATTTGGGTCTGAGATGGTGACCGCTCGGAGCTGAGGGCAGACGGAACCTGCCCTCAGCCTGCTGCCATGTCGGGGGACCCTCAGGAGTGACCTGGACACCGGTGAGACTCACTAGGCGTTGTGAGACGAGCTACAAAGTGGAAACCCTTCTCGGGACAGGCGTACCCCGCAACCCGCCAGCAGCTCCACGCTGAGGCACAGGAAGGGCCATGGAGGACCCCACAGGGACCTGGAGGCCTCCCCTCTCACGGTGGAATCACAGATTTCCACACCGTGGGCTGGTGAAGCTCTTAAGAATTCACACGTCGCCCACAAGCACCACTTTAGAAACCACTTGCATAACTAAAAATGTCCTTGTTGAGTTTGGGGTTTGTAATGAGAAGGGGGTGGAAATACCCACTTCTCAGCTTGCTTTCTGGACTGTGTGTGTCTCTCCCTCGGCGGCGAGGCCCCGCCGGGTCCCTGCCTGGGTCCTCGCAGCTGGGGCTGCTCCCAAAAGACCCGTTCACGGCCCCGCAGACGTCTCCCTCCCATCCTCCTGCGAGGCTCACCCGTATTTATTTGTTTTCAATGTGGTGTTTTGCTAAGAGTCCGTGGAATGCGTCTCCCTTGCCAGCTGAGCTGGAAAAGAACAGGCAGAGAGGCAGCTGACTCCGCAGTCAATTCCTTAAAAGTAACTTTTTAAAAAAAAACAAGCAGGAAGTGCCTCTCCGTTTCTCGTCCCTGCTCAGCTCTCATGAATCCTTCCTGGGACCCGAGAGCCCGGTTAGCCTCAGTATCAGCCTCGGAGCACTCACACCCCCCAACCAAAGTCTGATCTTTACTGAAATCTCTTGGAATTCAATAAATTAGCTATTGTTTTGGCAAGTGCATATGACAAAGGGGGAGGGAGATGAACTTATTAAAACTCTCCCTCTCGAGCTGGCAGAAATTTCATCAGGGTGGGTTTTCTTTTTTTCTTTTTTTTTTTTTTTTTAACCTCTCACTTTACCTCAAAAAAGATAATCTATAGTTACATTTTCAAAGGTCAAAAAAAAAAAAAAGACAGTTTCTCTTGGAATTCGGTTAATAATGCAGCTCAAAGATCCCTACGCATCTCTGATCCTCCAATGTTTAGTAAATCCTGCAAGAGAAGAGTTTAACAAACTCCCAGCTGTTGGGTTTCACTCGCGCCTGGCCCCATTTCCGCGGGAGCCTTACAGCCCACTGAGAACGCCAGAGGAGATGGGTTATCTCCTATTGCACTCTTTCTGAAACAAAGTGATGGTGCCCGTTGACTGTCTAATGGGTCTGATACTCCGCTCATCAGAAAAGGAATTAAAAAGATGTTCTAACAAAGGATTTGGCTAGTTTTGTTTTGTGTTGGGGGAGGGACGGTTTCCAGGACCCAAGCTCCCCACAGCGTACAAGTCGATGTGAGTGCAGAGATGGGAGTGGCAGTGTAGACACTTACACGGTACTTTTGAAACAGCACTCAGTGCCCTGGCCTTGGAGGAAAGAGGAACCATGGAACATACACGTCCAGCGATGACTGACGGTAATAATCTGGTATCTTCCATGTTCGTCACAGATAGGATCGTCTGAGCCGCAGAGCTAAGACACCTACATAGTTAATGTGTCTTCGCACCAATTATTTTTATTTCCTTGACCCGAAGTTTTGGAGGTCTATTACCCACCCTTAAGAAATCGCTTAACTCAGAATGTGCAGAATTGTTGGAAACACAGTTTTTACACCCTGAATTCATCCATTTCTCCCACACTTAATGCAGCTGCAAGTTGTTCCATGTCACTAAATGAAAACACACCATTTGTGCAACGATTTAAGATCATATTTCCTGAGGCGCCTGGGTGGCTCAGTCAGTTAAGCACCTGAGTCTTGGTTTCAGTTCCGGTCATGATCTCAGGGTCCCAGAATCGATCGAGCCCTGTGTTGGGCTCCGTACTCAGCGGGGAGTCTGCTTCTCCCTCTACCCCTCCCCCCATTCATGCTCTTTCTCTAAAATAAATAAATAAATCTTTTCTTTAAAAAAAATCCTATTTCCTGAATCCTGAATGTAATCTTTCTTACAGCTTACTTTAAACTAGCTAATTACTATTATTAATGCTAATATGCTGGTTGCATGGGTATCATTTATGTGACCTGTTCCTTTATCAAATTATGCCTATAATGGCAGGAAGTTCCCTGCTTTTATTTCCCTAACACATGTACTCAGAGACGATCTGGCAAGGAGTATGCAAAGTAGTAATTATAAACATAGGAAATAACAGCACTTCTAATCTATTTAAATTAATGATAGTAAGCTACTGAAAAGTTATCATCCTCTGAAATCATTTGGCTCAGGTTACAAATAGTAGCCTGTAGTGGGGGACAGTGGATTGGCCAAAATCCACTTGAGAACTGGGGTATGTCCTAGGGCAAAATTTTCTCAATATATATACTAACAATGTCAGGAGTATCTTCCCAAAATCATTTGCAAGATGAGAATGAAACATTTCTTTGGAGCACAAAGCACTCAGAGGGTATTGTGTGAGGAAGGAATAAACCACTGATTATAAATGAACCGAGAAGACCGACATTTACTGCACAGACTCAAACATCTCCAGACCTACCGGCATATCCATGCCATAAAGCGGAGAGGGAACCCTTGCCTGCAGCCCTGCTCCAGAAGTAGGACTACATCTACACCCAGATTTGTTTTCCTTTGAGTAGGAAAACAGCCTTGAATCTGTGCAGCTACTTAACAGAATATACAAAGGAATGCAGAATCCAAGACTTTAGAGCACCATGGAAGAGGCATCAGGGTAATGGAGTTTTCAGATTCTGGAAGAGGAGAAAATATATCCAAAACCATGACCTTTTTGGAGATTTTTACTACAAACATACTTCATCTTTAGTTTGATCCTAGACATGTCTCCTCATAATGAGGAGTTCCTCAATCAGGCTGTACCAGGTAGTGCCAAGTCCTGGTAGAAGGAGGTGAGATTGTCACCCTTTCCTCATAGCCCTGTTTATCACTATCATCTCATCATCATAATATCACCTTCATCATCCTCATCATTATAGACATCAAATTTTCATCACTTTCATCATCACCATAGACATCACCTTCATCATCATGGACAACATCACCATCATCATGGACATCACCATCATCATCATCTGGACATCACCTTCAACATCATCATAACCATCATCATGGACATCACCATCATCATCACCACCATCATCATAATCACCTTCATCATGGACAACATCACCATCATCATCACCATCATCATGGACATCGCCATCATCATCATCTGGACATCATGTTCAACATCATCATCACCGTCATCATGAACATCACCATCATCATCATCACCATCATCATAATCACCTTCATCATGGACAATATCACCATCATCATCACCGTCATCATGAACATCACCATCATCATCATCCGGGACATCACCTTCAACATCATCATCATCACCGCCATCATCATCATAAGCATTACACTCATTGTCATCACCATCATCATCATCATAGACATCACCTTCATCATGGACAACATCGCCATCATCATCACCATCATCATCATAGACATCCCCTTCAACACCATCATCATTACCCTCATCACCATGGATATCCCCTTCAACACCATCATCACCACCATCTTCGTCACCATCATCTTCATCATCATCCTCATAGGGAACATTTACAGCACAGCACCCATGTGCACACTTTGTTCGAGCCTACCCACAGTAATTCATTGAATCCCTACGATGATGCTGTTGGGATATATGCAATTTGTCATCACGGCTTTGCAGATGAGGAAGTGAAGCGAAGCCCAGAGAGGTGATGTAAGTCCCCACAGTCACACAGTTTCTGAGTAGGGGAGTAAAGATTCACACCAGGAGTCACACTCCAGCACCCACGTTCCCAACCACTGTACTGTACAGCCACCCTATGTCTTAATATTCCAAGAGAAAAATATTTGCAGAAAGAATCATACATGTTCAAAAGCTACTCTTACCTTGCTATTCTAGTCTACTAGTGCCTTTCTGTCTCTTCCTTCCTGTCCGCTCATCTCAGACACATGGCTCACGTTCACAGGCACCACTAAAGGGATTCTTTTTAAGTTTTTACAGTGATTTTGTGTGCGATGATTCAAAGGCTTTGGAAACCTTCCCAGTCTCATGGCATTCTCCTTGCAAGAGAATCTTCTTTCTTTAATAGGAAAAAAAAAAAAAGCTTTCATATTCCATCCCTGCTTGAGCCTTCACCAATGGTCCCTTCTGGTCCTCCACAACGATAAAGCATGGGGACATTGGGCTGATACGCCCAGCACACTCTCATTAGCACTTTGCTCTGCCTGAAATAAAGTCTGAGGCACTTTACGAGGAATTTTAAATTTGTGAGTCCATGTAGAACAAGAAAACAAAATTGCTGTGCAGTGAAAGTGTTTATAACAATTTACAGGGCACACTTTTTTTTTTCTATTTGAGGGGGAAAATATGATGTAGAGGCAATTAGATATAAACTTTTGGCAGGGACTCGAGAATGACGGATGCAAGAAAACACAAATGTAATGAGGATCCAACAAAACTTGTCCATATGCTACTTTCTCCCCACACTTGAGTTAAGATGACTATAAAATGTGTTGCCAGAGAGGTTATGCCATAGTTGTATAGAAAAAGGATTCTTGCTAGATTTTTTTTTTTTTTGCCACATTACCTGAGCCAAACATGAACTCATACATAAGTATACATAGTAACCATTATGCAGGCAAACAACTAACTTTAACCTATATATAAGGTTGGTAACTTGGTCTTTTGCAAGGCTGAAGTAAATAGCGAAGAGGAACATGATATCAAGGAGAAAAACAACTCTGTGAAGGACTCTGAAACTAGAAAAAAAACATACCAAGATGGTGACAAAATCTGACACTGGAGCTCAGTCAGGGAGGGCCGTATCTGTTGCCAACCCAGCTGATGGCAGCAAACGGAAAACGTATTACGGGTCCAGCGGAGGAGAACGCCAACGGAACTCTGGCTGCAGGCATGGCTGTATCTAGGAGTTGGCGTGAACTGGCACGAGGTCCTGTCCTGCAGCTTTGCCCTCCTCACCTCAGCCCCTCTGCACGTGCTGGGAAGGTGTGGGAGGTTGTTAGCTGCTCCAGGCATGGGCCCCCTCTCTGACTCATTGTGACTATGTCTTCGGGCTAGTTTCCGATAAACACCATAGAGAAATCATGACCACTTAAGTCTCAGTTATCAACGAACGGGAGAGAGAGCCTAATTAATTGATGCAAATGAATATAAAGGAGAAAGAGGGCACCTTGCAGGGGAGAATGCTGCCATAACCAGGCTTGCTGCAAATATTTAGGGGGAAAATCCTCAAAGTGATAGGGATTTTAGGAATCGTAAAGAAATCCAAGATGACTTCTTCCCCAGTAACGGGAGCGAGTCATCAAACTATAAATTTTAGAGGCTTCAGAACACCCTCCCCAAATTCTCCAGAACTGGTGGAATAAACATTCCTAATTTGCAGGATGGCGTAGCAGCTGAAAGAATGACTGGGATCTGCAGGTGCTAATGCCAGACTCTCCAAGAGAAGCCGCATGAAAATAAAGGACAGAACCGTTAGAATAATGGGACCCCGTCTAGGTCAAACACACACAGGAACATGCACTTTCTCTCTAGGTACACAGAAAGGTATGTAGAGGCACAGGAAAGTTCTGGAAGAATAGGCAGAGAGGAGAATACACCTCTGGAAAGGGAGGAGAGGGCAGGAAGCTGGAGTCCCTTGTGTGGAACACCTCACACCTGCACAAGAAGTGTGGGTCCCACATACGAGTTAGGTCATTAAAAATGTTGTTTTACAGATGTTTGGAGCTTAGAGCAGGGCATTTCATTTGAAGAAATCAGCGGTTAGGGGCTCCTGGGTGGCTCAGTGGGTGAAGCATTTGCCTTCCACACAAGTCCTGACCTCGGGGTCCTGGGATCGAGTCCCCACGTTGGGCTCCCTGCTTAGCGGGGAGTCTGCTTCCCTCTCTCTGTTCTCTTTTTCTCTCTCAAATAAATAATCTTAAAAAAAAAAAAAGAAAGAAAGAAAGAAATGGGCTGTTACACGCTTCTTTATTTTTCCGTATATACGTAATTCTGCCTTAGAACATTCCAGAATCTGAGATGAATGGCAGAGACAGCCTCTCTTCCCAAACCGCACAAACCCGGCGTATCTCCTGCTTCGGCTTCCACGCAGAAAACAAAGACCATTCTCCACCAACCTGAAGACTTGGAAACAGTGGAGGAAAGCATGCCATATGTTCTTACACTCCTGACCTCTCTCCACGTCTATATTTAGTGTGAGGTTCTTCAGATGAGTAACCGCTTGTTTGGGGAAACGTCAGCTGCCCCGCTCCGCGTCTGCCTTCTTTAGTCAGAAACGGGCGTGTTTGGAACACCACAAGTCCCTACTTGTATTGTCCACCGGGCCCTCGTGGGAACCAGCCATCTGTCGGAAACACGTTTCAAGGGTGGTGCGTCATGGTTCACGGCACCGGAGAAGGGATGCGGATGAGCCCGACGGGTGACTCCTGCCCAGGGGGCAGGGAGGAGTCCCCAGCCCTGCCGGTGGGACAAGCAAGGCCCAGCAGCAAGGGACAGCAGCGGTGTGGGCAGGGCCTGGCTAAGGGCGCCTCTCCCTGCTCTCAGCCACGGGAGGGGCAGTGACGCACGAGCGAGGTCTGGGCAGTGGGTTTCGATCTGCCTCAAGCAGTAGAGTTCTGGGGGGGCTTGCCTGCCATAAATGAGCCCCAACGCTCTGCAGGGGCAGAGGGTTTTCAGTGGTTACGTGTGTCCTGTTCCCGCCGCTCCCTGAACCTCTGCCCTGGGCGCACCTGTTCCCTATGCCAGGGGACCCCTAACGTGCTCTCTGCCTCCAGGCTTGGGTCACCAGCTGGGAGTCGCCATACGACTCCCGTGAGTGTGCCTTGCACTCTAGGGTAAAGGCGGCTGACCCAGAGAGCCGGGATCAACAGGCAAGCCCTTGTCCTCTGGCTTCAGCTGGGTTCCAGGAGTCCGTCCCCTCCGGATCAGGGGCTGCCCAGCGAGGGCCCATCCCCTGGACAGGTGAGCGGAGCTGGTTCTGGGGAGGAGCCAAGAGAAGCAGGAGAACTTAGGGTAGACAGACACTTCTGGGGCAACGATGCTTCTGAAAAGAGGACGTGCCCACGGCCAGTGATCACACCAACGATGGAGCGACATTAGTCATGAGGACATATGAATGAAAACCACCGTGACTTCCCCGCTCTGCACGTCCCAGAAGGGCTAAAATGACGAGGGCTGACCACCCCAAGGGTTGGCAAGCACGTGGCAGAGTCTAAGCTCACACACACTACTGGGAAGGGGGGACCAGCCGCGTGCGTTGCGGGGACACCGTGAGGGTGATCGGCTGGCCCCCAGACGCTCAGAAAGCAGGAGGACGTGCTCAGGAAGCGACACACCCGTCCCGGGAGTATGGTTCTTTCCACAAGCCAGACATGACGGCTCCACGTTGCGCGACTTCTGATTTCTGTGGGGGCTTTTTTGTTTTGGTTTTTGTTTTTTGGAGAAGCTGGAAATTCTAAATTTTGTGTGAAACCTTTGTACGGTCCAACATGGCCAACTAATTTGAATATTCTAAAAAGATGTGTGCGGCTCGAAGAAGGCCTGAGGGCCGCCGGTTTTCGGGCTCTGCGAGGGGAGCAGCATGCGGACCGATTTACAAAAGGGATTTGACAGAGAAAATAAAGCCCGGCCCAGAGGTCACCACAGACGTTTCAGTGCTTCAGGCGGTGAGCTGCATGGCCTCCTGCCCCCTCCCCAATCCAAGCTCAGGGTTAACCACTCTTCCCCAGAGCTGGGCATCGCTGGACCCGCCTGGCGGAGGGAGGTCGGCGGTTCCGCCCGGACCCGGAGCTCCTTACAAGACGCACACACCCGCAGAGTTATCAGCATTCCTCGCCCCCAGCATCTTCCTAAGAGATACAAAATAGTGCTTTATGGGGGCTCCCGGGGGGCTCAGTCGGTTGAGTGTCCAGCTCTTGATTTCGGCTCAGGTCATGATCTCAGGGTCGTGAGATCGAGCCCCACGTCGGGGGTTCATGCAGGGCACGAGCCTGCTTAAGATTCTCTCTCTCCCTCTGCCCTCCCCACCCCTGCCCCCCAAAATGATGTTCTCTGACACCTGAAGACGTCCTTTCTCGACGAGGAAAACGGAGCTTGCAGGTCAGAAAAAGATGATTTGTACTTTGGGCTTTCTTGGGAAGTTTGCATTCCCCAGTGGTGCTAAATGTTGCTTAGAATTATAATCGAAAGCAATTAACAGACAAATCCGCCACCTTCCGCGAATGTGCTCCCCTCGAAACGCAGCGTTTCTCCAGAAACAGATGAAAGCCAGGCTTAAGGGATCATTGTGTGAGGCAATTCCTTTTATATCTTTTAAAAAATGATTACAGACCAATTCGCTTTGCCAAAAAAGCCAACGCCTAGTATGCTTGTGCTTGATTTTCCTGGCATTCCCTCAGCCCCTTAATTTTTTTGCAATTAGGGGAAATATTTGATGATGATAGCAGATCACTTTGGGTTCAGGTTATTCCTCTTTCCCGTCTCCTCCCTCCCCAGCCCCTCCAACCCTTCCTGCTTTTCCCAAAACTGCCTCCCCTTGGGGAAATTTAACCTCCAAGCCCCGCAGCTCACTCTTACTGCCTGCGCCTTATCTTGATCCAAAATGTAGAGTATCGTTCCAAGTTCTCCCAGCGAAGAGTAGAGCCTATTCTGGAGCAAGGCTGGCCCCCAGCGACCCTCACGCTGGACGGGACGTGGAATGGGAGCCCCGGCTTTGGAAGAGATAAGCCGTGGCTGTGAACCCCAGCTCTGCTCCTTGCGGGCGGAGGAACCCCGTCTGTGGTTTGTGACCCTTGTCTTCTCTGCAAAATGGAGACAGACTGTTTTTATACCAAAGGGCTGTGCTCAGGACTGAGACAGTACTTACAAATGTTCAATGCATTGTAGCCACTCGGCAACACAGAACGCCCTCCGTCGCCAGAAAGCCTGAGAAAGGACGATATGCCCAAGACCCCTCAACACGCGCGTCCAACCCCAGGGATGAGGTGCCTCCGGGCCTTTGCATCCCAAGACACAACGGACAATCTGCTCATATCCTCGCCTCGGCCTGTTCCTCCAGCCCAGCCTTCCCGAGCCGCCTTGGTTGGCTCTGTCACCCAAGCCCGACCCTCCAGCCCCCCGACAACTCCGTGAACTCTCAGCATTCTTTCAAAATGTTCCCTTTTTGCACAAGACAGTCTGTGTCAGTCTACGGCTCGCAACCAAGGGACTGACTAATACACTTGATATCAGTGGGGGAGAAATGTTTACGCATACTTTGTTCTCAGCCCGGCTCCCCATCTCCCCACAACTAGATGTGAGGCAACGGCCAAGTGGCACGCCCTTGGCAAGGTCTCCGCGAACTTGTCTTATGAATTTACAACACTCCAAACGACCAGGCCTGGTCATCGCTTGGCCATAAAATGTGGGCTGGCAGAGCAGACCCAGGAGGGCGGTGACCTCCAGAGTAACCCCTGATTTCTGAGCGCATGGACAGACTCCGAGTGGCAGAGCAGAAGGGCTGGGCAGGGCCGAGGTTCGGCGCCCGTGTCTCCGCTCTGAGGAGGGCAGCTCGGGGGAGGAGACTCCAGGGGACCTTAAGGGACGCTGTCCTGTGGCCCTGATGGCAGAGGCGACCAGGCAGGCGGACGGCTGCCCTGTATGAATCTCCCCGCCCAGCTCTCCCCAGTACTGAAAGGAAGCCTATTTGAGGTAAGACAGAGCCAGAGGCCCAAACAAAGACATCTGGAAGCATTGGATGCCAATGCAGGACAGAGGACAGGGGTTTATCTCTTGTTCACTGTTACCCACTGCGCGCCTCCTCCTGTGGCCATCCGGGGACCCAGTGTCCCTGTCCCACTGCATACAGCAAACCAGGCGCACGACCCAGGGGACGGCTGCTGATGTGGAAGATGCACAGGTCACCCATTCCCCCTGCCTGCTGTCAGCCATGCTCCCTGCCCTGGCGGAGACCAGGGTGTCACACCGTGTTCCCAGGAAGAGAGGAATGTGCTGGCCAACAGCTGCCCCCGCCGACACCTGGGTGCCCCCGGCTGGCGTGAGCGAGACCCCAGCAAGCAGCCAGTCAGGGTGTGTCCCCGAGCAGCACGTTGCCTGACGGGACGGGAGGCGCAGGGGTGGCCTGTCCGCTCCGGCGAGCGGAGTCCAGGAGCCGACGGGAGCTGTGGCCCCAGCCGGCCGCCCCAGGTTCAGGGTGCCGAGCTGACGAGCACCAGGGAAGTCAAGGTGACAGTCCCCGGGCCGAGCACACAGCAGGTGCCTGGGTGACCCTCAGAGCTCTGAGGTCACAGGGCTCTTCGTCTCCTTGCCATTTCCACCCCCACACACAGAAGGACACGGACACAGCAGGACAGCTGTCCTGAGGCCCCGTTCACGCTCCGCACCTGAGGGCCAGCCGTCAACTTCGCACCTGCTCCCCCGGGAGGTCAGCTTGCCCCAGCCCCATCTCCGTGGGCGGACAGGATGGGAGGCCCACAGAGCCAAGAACTGCCCTCCCACGGCTCTAAGGCAGGGTGAGACCGCGGCACGTGCAGGAGAAGGGCCGGGTCCCCCAATCCAGGCCCACCAGCTCCCCGTAACAGGCACCGCCGGCTCCCCCGGGGGCCCGCTCAGGATGAGATCACTTGCACCATCTGGCAAATCTTCCCATGTCCGCTGGGAGTCCCGACTGCATCGCGATGGGCATCGCGCCCCCACGCCCCCGGAGCTCTGGGAGGCGTCATGCCTGCTCTGAGGAGCTCGACACAGACCAGGGAGGGAGCTCGGTTAGGGTCAGGGAGGGGGCTCGGTAGCTCCCTCCCTCCGGAAACCCACCAGGCTGAGGGAGGGGAATGGGACTTTTGGCGTACACAGCCCTGTCTGCCACGGTTTCCCACTTCTCGGCCCGGGCGCGTGTGTCCTGGACTTTGAACAGTGGAGTCGTAGGCCGTACCCGCCGCGGGGTTCAGGCCGCCCCCTGGTGGGGATTCAGGGACACATCTCAGTTTCCGGGGCCCAAGGTCGGGAGTAGGATCTGTCCTCACACTCTGCAGGGCTGCGTTGGTCCAAGGAAACAGGCACGACCTCTTGTGAGGAGAGGACAGCCTTCAGTCCCACGTCCCCTTAATGCTCGGGGTCCTTACAACCCCCGGCCGGCCGGCCGCTGACCCAGCGCTCTGCACTGATCCTGCCAGGTCCTGTGTATCCTACGAGCAGGAGCGACTTCCTCCCTCCCTGTCTTCCAGCCATGCGCCCGGGGGCTCTGCGCCACGGTTCCCCCCACCCCGGCCCCCATTCATCCCACAGCCTCCTGGTCCGCCTTCCTCCCTGCCCCTGCTGCACGGCACTGCTCGCAGCACTGAAGTTAGCCGTTACCCGTCTGGCCTCCCAAGCCACGCCAGTAACTTCAACGGGACACAAGCCAAGTCCCATGTGACTCGTGATGTCTCCTGCCACACGGTGGGCACGCGGCGTGCTTGGGCGAACAAAGACCACGAGCAAGACTGTGAGGCTCCCTGTGGTGCCACAGTTCTCCGTTGTGGTCCAAGCACCAGCAGCCTCAGAATCCCCCGGAGCTGAGCGGGGCTAAACCACAGGCCCTGGGGCTGTTGAGTCTAGAGCCTGGCCCACCTCCCCCGGCGGACCCTCCAGCCAATGGCAGCTGGAGAAACGCCCCCTTCGCTCAAACTCTGCCTTTCCAAGTATGAAGACCTAATAGTCTCTAAAATCTCAGGAACCCTTAAAGCAGCCGCACAGGAGGGCGCTGCAATCCCACCAGCCATCCTGATGGCTCCGAGGGCTCGGAGCAGAGCGGCCGGCCCACGGCCCCTGCCCTGGGAAGCACCGTTGCCCGAAGTGCCACCCCAGCGTCTGGTTCGCTCTGCTGAATTTTGCTTTGTATGTTCAGTCCCTGTCATTGAGGCTGGGCATGTTCCAGGCTTTCAGGACGTGGATGCACGCATGTAACAATCTCCCTAAAAGCCCTGCGCACCCGCCTCGGCTGGAAACAGCTTCCCGGCAGGGCTGTTCCCAGATGGGCGAGCTGGTGGGCTGTGCACCTCCCCGGGGGCCCGTGCCTCTGGGTGAAGGTCGCAGGAGGTGGGGGCATGGGTGGGGGGGAGCCCCAGCGTCCCTCTGCGCCCTGCCTCGGTAGCCACGATCACACACTCTACAAGGAGCAGGCAAAGGTGCCCCGCGGCTCCTTGCTCCAGGGGACACACGCCTGCTGTGGCTTTCACAGACCAGACGCAGCAGCCACTGGTAAGGAGGGCTCTGTCCCCTTGTCCAGAAGGTATGCGGTGGGGAGGAGTGGGGGGAATGAGAACCTAGATCTGGTCCCGCCCCCTCATTCTCACCAAGAAGTTTGGACACAAGCATGGAGCGTGAGTGCCCCCCTGTGGCCATATGGAGACTTACCGGTAAAAGATGGACCGCCTAACTGCCTCCCCCACCCGGTTTGAGCCACAGGTGCTCAGAGTCACCCGAGGTCCCACACCTGGGCATGTACATACATCGATGGGGCGGTGGGTACTCGTGTCACATGGAACCTACGTGGGACAGTCACGTTCCCCAGGACAGGTGCCTTCTGCTTTGCTGACACCCCATCTCTGAGCGTCGGGGACAGGACCTGATGCTCATACTGAACAGATTTATGGAAACATAAGGGTGGCAAAGCCTCCAGAGAGGGGGCAAGCCATAACACACAGAGTCCTGGAGGCTGGACGCATGTATCCCGGGCAAGAGCAGGGCCCAGCTGTGGCCAGCAGAGTGATACTCTGCCCCAGGCCCCAGAGCCTATGAAAACACCACCTTGTGGGGCAAAGGGACTTTGCAGGTGTGATCAGGTCAAAGGAGCTTGAGCCAGGGAGGGGACCCTCCCAGTGAGCTCACAGCCATCACAGGGACTCGTGAGAGGGAGGAAGCAGAGGTCAGAGGGCTTTGGGCAGGGGCCCCCAGCCCAGGAAGGAGGTGCCCCTAGAAGCTGGACGGAGTAAGGGAATGATTATCCCCCAGGGCCCAGAAGGAACACAGACCGCCAACACTCAGACTTTTCACTTGGGACCTCCAGAACTGTAAGAGAATAAACTTCTTTGATGCCACTTTTTTTTTTTTTTTCCTTAAGGGATAGAAAACAGGAAAGAGTTTGCAGGGAAACACACAGCAGGCAGAGAACAGGAAGGGCAAAGCCCCTGGGGTTTGTAGGGGCTAGCCGGACTGGAGGGCAGCGGAGAGGAAGAGCTGGGGAGGGAGGCACAGACCCGCCACCCCAAAAGGCTGAATTTTATCCTAGGAACCTTCAAGTAGTGTAGCTATATAAGTAATTACATTTTTAAAAGATGGTCTGTGGGGCGCCTGGGTGGCTCAGTGGGTTAAGCCGCTGTCTTCGGCTCAGGTCATGATCTCAGGGTCCTGGGATTGAGTCCTGCATCGGGCTCTCTGCTCAGCAGGGAGCCTGCTTCCTCCTCTCTCTCTGCCTGCCTCTCTGCCTACTTGTGATCTCTCTCTGTGTCAAATGGATACATAAAATAAAAAAATTAAAATTAAAAAAAAATTAAAAGATGGTCTGCAAGGTTTTCTATTTAACAGAATTCTGTCTGGGCCTGGGGAAAGCTAGCAGAGCCGAGTGTGTTTACCAGACAAGCAGAGCTATGGCCCCGCATGCGTTCATTACCCAGGGCAGCAGCCAGGACACAGCCGCCGGGCCAGGAACAGAGTCATCTGATGAAAAAGGCACTTCATCATCTCGGGTGAAAGGGACTCATCTTGGTGATTTTCCAAACTTGACTGATGGGAAGGTAATTCTGGGGCACTTTTCAAAATTACAGATTCCCAGACCCGTCCCCTGAAGATGCTGACTCACTAAGTACGGGGTAGAGTCTGGGGATGTTCACGGGCGACGGACACCCTGGATGATTTGAAACAGAAAATCTGGGCAGACCAGTCACAAGAAAGGTTACTAATCGAACCCATCATCAAAAGCCTCCCCCTACAGAAAAGCCCAGACCCTGGTGATCTATCCAGCAGGTAACGAGGAAAGAGCTCCGGTCCTTCTCAAACTCTTCCCCAAATATAGCAGAGGTGGAGACCGATTCCAAATTCCTTCTCCAATACCAGCGCTGCCTTGACTTCAAAGTCAGGCAAGGACAGTGCAAGGAAAGAAACGCGTCCAGAACGCCTCCGTGACACGCTAGCAAGCAGTTCAACGGGACTTGTTCTGCTTTCTGCTTCTTCGGGAGACAGGAGGGGCAGAGGGAGAGAGAGAACCTTAAGCAGTCTCCACACTCAGCATGGAGCCTGAGACAGGCCTCGATCTCACCACCCTGAGATCACGACCTGAGCCGAAATCAAGAGTCAGACGCCTCGGGGCACCTGGGTGGCTCAGTGGGTTAAAGCCTCTGCCTTCGGCTCAGGTCATGGTCTCAGGGTCCTGGGATCGAGCCCCGCATCAGGCTTTCTGCTCAGAAGGGAGCCTGCTTCCCTCCTCTCTCTGCCTGCTTCTCTGCCTACTTATGATTTCTGTCAAATAAATAAATAAAATCTAAAAAAAGAAAAAAAAGAGTCAGACGCCTCACCGACGGAGCTGCCCAGGCGGCCGCCCCCAAAACAGGACATTAAAAGCTCGACCAAGTGGAATTTATTCCAGCGGTGGGACAAGCCGCATCCACAAACAAAAGATAAAAACCATGGGATCGTGTCAGTAGATGCAGGAAATGCACTCGACAAAATTCAACATCCTTTCTTGATAAAAACTCTCAGCAGAGCGGGGCAGAGAGGGAACCTAACAAGGGCCACATGTGACATGCCCAAAGAACCTTCCTTCTAGCCCAACTTTGTTACCAGTTTTAATCGGGAACGGATGTTGGATTTTGCCCAGTGCTTGACTCCGATGGCAGGATCCCAGGGTGTAGGTCAGGTTAGGGTTAACCACACCACACAGATGCACCTTTTAATGCCAGCCAGTCTTGCATTTCTGGGATAAAGCCTTCTTGGTGGTGAAGTGTTATCCTCTCCTATGCGTTACTAGACTTGGTTCGCTAACGCTTTAAAAACCTCTGCACGGACGTTCTCGAGCGATCGCGGTCGGCAGTTTACTTAATGTCATCTGGTTTGGGTACCAAGGTGATGCTGGCCTCCAGTGAGTGAGGAACTCCCTCTGCTTCAGTGTTCCGAAATATGTGTAGCATTTGTATTATTCCTTTCTCGGGTATTGGGTAAAATCTGCCCCAGAGCCTGTGGTTTTCTCTGTGATGATTTTAATTCATCCGCAGTGTCTTTCGTATATAAACATGTGTCTTCGATAGACAGGGGGCTGCTAAGTAACCTGCGTCTTCTGGAGTGACCTTCTAAGAGTTTGTTGCTCGAGGAATGTGTCCATCCCTGTCCACGTGCTTGGACTTAAGAGCATGACAGCATTTAGACTGTCCTGTTATTCTCCCATAACATCTTAATTTATCTCCCGTTCCTCCCGGTGTGTCTTGTTTTTAACCCTGACTAGAGGCTTATCGATTTTATTGACCTTCTCAAAGAACCAGCTTTTGCTTTCATTGGTTTTTTCCTGTTACCTGTTTTTCTATCTTGTTGATTTCCACTCTGGCATTTAATTTTTTTTTTTTTCTCCTTCTGCTCACAGCAAGCTTCAGTTGTTCCCCTGTTAAGAATTTAAGGGGAAAACTGAGGTCATGGGTCAGAGACCTTTTCTGGCTCAAATGTCAGTCTTCGGTGCTACAACTGCCCCTTTAGGTAAAGATTATGTCACAGATTCCCTCAGAGGCCCACCATAAGTGCATCTCACAAGTCCTGATATGCTCTTTCCATTGTCATTCAGTTCAAAATACTAATTCTCTTTTGATTCAGTGTTTTTGGCTCATGGGCAGAAGTGTGTTATTTAGTCTCCAAATACTTGGGTATTTTGCTGAGACTTTCCTCTTACTGACTTCCAACTTTTCATTCCATATTGTTAAAGAACATATTTTGTATGAAGTACTTTTTAATTTACGAAGACATGTCTTATGTTCAGAATAAACATTCCCATGCACTTGAAAAGAATATGTATTCTACTCTGATTGGGTAGAGTGTTCTAGAAGTTTCCATTGGCTCAGCCTGGATGATAATGTTCTCTGTATCTTCACTGAGTACCCATCCACTTATTCCACCAGTTACTGAGAAGGGTGTTAATCTGACTGTAATTATGGGGCTTTGTACTTTTCCTTGTACATTTACCAAATTTGCTTCATGTATTTTGATGGTCTTTTATTAGGTATGTGAAGGTTTGTAATTATTTAGACCTCTTGATAAATTGATTCCATTCAGAATTATGGAATGAGGGTGCCCGGGTGGCTCAGTTGGTTAAGCGACTGCCTTCAGTTCAGGTAACCATCCTGGAGTCCTGGGATCAAGTCCCACACCCCTGCATCAGGCTCCCTGCTCAGCAGGGAGTCTGCTTCTCCCTCTGACCCTCTCCCCTCTCATGCTCTCTTTCTCTCTCTCACTCTCTCAAGTAAATAAATAAAATCTTTAAAAAAAAAAGAATTATGAAATGATGCTCTTCATCCTGGTTTCTTTGCCACAGTCTATTTTCTGATACAAATACAGTCAATCCAGCTCCCTTTTCATTAGTGTTAGCATGGTAAATCTTGGTCCATCCTTTTATTTTTAACTTATTTCTGACTTTATATTTAAAGGGAGTTTCCCAACAATGTAATGTACAGCATGGAAACCACCACTAATAATACTATGCTATACATTTGGAAGTTGCTAAGACAGTAGATCTTAAAAGTTCTCATCACCAGGGGCACCTGGGTGACTCGGTGGGTTGGGCTTCTGCCTTCGGCTTGGGTTAGGGTCTCAAGGTTCTGGGATCGAGCCCCGCGTGGGGCTCTCTGCTCAGCGGGGAGCCTGCTTCCCTCTCTCTCTGCCTGCTGCTCTGCCTACTTGTGATCTTGCTCTCTGTTGAAGAAATAAATATTTTTTTTTTAAAAAGTTCTCATCACCAGAAAAAATATTTGTAGCTGTGTAGTGACAAATAATAAGACATTTTGTGGTCACTTCACAGTAGATCCAAAATATCAAATCATTATGCTGTATACCTGAAATTAATAATAATGTTGTATGTCAATGATAGCTCAATTTCTAAATAAATAAACCGGGTTTCCTATAGGCAGAATACAAGATTGCACAGTTTGACGATCTCTGCCTTTTCATTGAGTGTTTCTACCATTTACATTTAGTGTGATTATTAGTATGGTTAGACTTAACTCTCTATTCTGACATCTGTTTTCTATTTGTCCCATCTGTTCTTTTTCCCCTTTTCCCTCCATTTCTGTTTTCTATGGTTCCGTGTTTTTTTTTTTTTAATTTTATTTATTTGACAGACAGAGATCACAAGTAGGCAGAGAAGCAGGCAGAGAGAGAGGAGGAAGCAGGCTCCCCA